>NW_024609862.1:435164-609834 GCF_016920785.2 Ixodes scapularis | reverse complement strand
CGGCGCTAACACGGCTTTTAAGCCCCCAGCGCTCTTTTGGAACCCTCCATATATCTGCAGACGTTTCTCCGACGACATCCAACCACAGTCTGGCGGGCGAGCGGTGGCACGTGAGTGATCACACAATCGCCAGCCAATCAGGATCGAGCTAGGGGGTGCGACGTCATCATCTGGCTCTGCCAATTGGCATCGAGGTAATCGGCGGCTTCGCTTTTCGCTTGACAAGTTTCCAGACCCCCCCTCCCCTGACGAGACAAAGTACATCTCATGTGAGTGTAAAAGTGAAAAATACACCGCACTTGAGCATGACTGTGTGTGGTACGTTACCTAGCAACTGCCTGACACAAAGGCGCCCCATGCTCAGTGCCCCTGGAATGCTTCCGCCTCGTGTATTATTTTTATACTTTTTTAAGCATCATTCTTCCACGGAACGCTTTAAATATTTAGGCAACTGTTCTCAGTGGCCATTTCTTACAGATAGTGCACAGATATGATCTCACAAGTGCTGCGACACTTCCCGTCTGGTTACACGCAGGTTGGTTGGTAGTGTTCCAGGACTACGCATTAGATTCTATCATTCATTCATTTCTTTGTATATTTTTTGCGTTCATGAACACCTTTAGCCTTTGTAATGATGCACAATATACATACTATAGCAAAAAATGAAATGATGATTCTAGAGATTACTAAGGAAAAATGCGAACATGATGAAAGATGGGTTTAAAAAAGTCAATACATAGAGCGTCCAGGGTATTATACTACAAGTTCTGAATGCGTTTCAAGGGACGAGGTTGGAAGATTCGATTGATGTAAAATGCAAGGGAAATTCGCAACAGTGCATGCTCAGAAGTCGTTCCACAGCCCAGCAGACAAAGATGGTGGCGCACAGAAGACGATTTCCGCAAAGGTCCATATTCAAAGGAAACTGTGCAGCTGACACCCTGATCATAAAAAAAATATAAAGGAATGCCTGTGCACATTTTCAATTGTCTCTTGGTGCCTGCGCCAAGATACGATGAGTGGTGCCAGTGTGCCAAAAGGGTACACCGGAGTTCTTTTTTGTGGTTCCCAATTTGCCTCGAGGTTGTCTAAATGCACATACAAACATAGATGAACTATAGTCCGTTGCAACCTAAGAACGAAGGGCGAGGGTAAGACGGGTCGGGGAGGAGGAAGCAGACGGAACACTAGAGAAGAGAGGGGAAAACCTCCCTCTCTTTTTAGCGTTCCGTCTGCTTCCTCCTCCCCGGCCCGTCTTACCCTCGCCCTTCGTTCTTAGATTGCAACAGACCATAGTAACCCAAATATTGGGCCAAAATAACCTCTTTTTACTTGCAAAGTTATCAATTTTGGTCGCCAGTGTTCTTTTTAGACTGAGTTGGTGCGTTGTGCTGTCGGATGGCGTGAATCTGGCAGATGGGAGCGGAAGTTAAAAAAAAAAGTAATAATATTAATAACAATAACAAGAATGAAAAATTATACAGGCTTGATCGTGCTGACAAGGACCGGGGAACTGCAATAAGATGAGCAGTTGGGCTAGTTGGTTGTCCATCATGAAGAAAATAGCGCAAAACAACAAGGAAGGAAGGACCAGCTACACAGGAAGGGCTAGTTGGCTATTCATCATGAATAAAATAATACCCTTCCTGTCTACCCCATCCTTCCTTCCTTGTTGTTTTGCGCTATTTTATTCATGAAGGACCGGGGAGAACAGAATCTGTCCCGGAGAAACCGTGATCCGTGTGTCGTTCGTGCAAGATTTTTCATTCTTTTTATTTTATCTATCCTATGCGAAGAGCAAGTCGTTTGGTTCTTGCGCAGGGGTTGCGGTGGCGTCAGAACGACGCCGAGTTCTGATTGGCTTTGATTGGAAGGATAGTGGTTAGACCTCAATGCTAGATGCCTCGAGGTCTACCCACAAATTTTTTTTCAATCAGCCAATTGGCGTTCTGACATCATCGCAACCCCTGTGCAAGAAGCCAACAAACTTGCCCCCCCCCCCCCCCCACACTCCGCATTACTATCTATACTAACCTAGTACCCCAATATTTTAGTTTACTTACTTTTACTTCATGGTCTATTATTTATTTTATTTCTTATTAATTTATTTTATATATTATTTACCTATTTTTATTCTGTTAACTCGTTCATTGTCTTCATTGCAAACCTGTCGCCATCGCCAGCGCTTTTGCGCCCTAATAAGAACATTGACTGATCCACATCAACTGCACTAGTAGCTCACATTCGACTGCCATTGATAGCATCGACCCGTGTTTGAGCCCCACCAGAGCTTGAACTTCATAAACTTTATACATAATCTTAGTGTTTGTGATGCTTTCCAGCGGGTCACTCCTCCACGACGCTTGCCCACGACTGTTTTCTCGTAGAAAACGTCGCACGACGTTTGTAATGCATATCGTGCGTTAGAAGCACGAGCGAATGTGAACGTCGCCATCGTCACGGCGCCCCAACTCCCGGCTGCCTAAGCGTTTGCGGACTGTCAATATTTAAAGAGCAACCGGCGACGGCACGACACTTGTACGACGTCCTAGGGCGGAAAATTGGGGGACCACTTTCTGGAACGCGACAAACACACCAATTCAAGGCACCACGGTAAAACTAATGTCTGCGCATGTAGAAGAGGAGACGGCATACCCAGCCTTGCCCGGCTCGAGGCCGACGTGCCGCGACTGCGCAAACATGTCAAACTCGTCGCCCGAGGGTTTGGCCGCCGGGTTTGAACCTGTGCTTGCAGTCACGCCCAGGGCTGTGGCAGAGGAGAGAAGGTATTTCAGTGACAGGGTGAGGGGTTTCATTTCACCACAACTGCAACCCTCGAGTTTCCCACACTTCTTACGGACCATTCCGGCCAAAATTTCTTAACTTTTCCAGATTACGTGACTGTTACGCTAAAACTTACGACACATTGAATTTTTGGGGGCTAGTCTCCAAAGGGGAGAACGTTTACGTAGGAATAAATTTGCTTCCGCTTGAAATAGAGCTCGACCGGCGACCTCTCGGCGACTGGTGGCAGCCGAAAAAATCGGCACGGTCCGGGATCACATTTCGGGACCTCTCCAAGACTGGCAAAGTGTTCTACCGTCTGAGCTAACCATGAGCTGGCAGCCAGTAGAGCAAGCAGATGTTAACGGCTGCCACCAGTATCAATCGCAACCACGGCAAGGATGACCTCGTAAGTGTCCTAGTGGATCTTATCAGCGGCCACCAGCCACCTGGAGGGTGCAAGTTGCGTTCCATTTCAGGTGGAACCCAATTTATTCTTTAAAACTCCCCAGCTAAGTGATCATAATTTTTCCAAAGATTTCCCAAACTGTAGAGCCAAAATTTTAACAGAATTAAAAGCCCAACATGTCTTTACACACCATAGTTATATAAACATCTAAACCCCAGAACAGCAAGCTTAAAGGAGTCAAAACATTGCACTTTTGGGACTCCATTTTTTTTATAAACCCTAAACAATGCCAACGGCATCACTAACGATGAAACACAACGAAGAATACATGAAGTTACTGTAAGTAATTGACATTACCACCTCACTGGTTTCGGTTTCGATAGCTGGAAGGGGGGAATGCTGTTGGGATTACATTACACATCAGAGAGTGCAACTCGGATGGCGATCACGAAGCACGAAAAGCTGTAGTGTGGAGGAGGCTCTGTCGTCTGCTCCCATTCTAGCATCTGGAGCGTGCATGTACTGTGCCATATTTTTTCCGAGCAGATGCGATCGCCCCCATGACTGTTTTTCCTGGTTTGCAATGTCATCCAGAGATCCCAGCTTGCAGTGGGCAAAACCGAAACCAATAATTCGATAACAAATTATTCACATTGCCCGGCGCATTCTATGCTGCGTACCATGATTAGTGATGCCACGGGCATTGCTCAAATCAAAAATTAATGCCAGCAAAATTTTTATCACTAATCTTTATAAAGAGGCATTTAATTGATGTGACTGATGAAGAGGTCTCGGTTGCAACGTGAGCCGACAGTCTCTCATGACACAAAGTACACGTGTCTCGACATTTCACTCCCCCAGTGAACATACAAGAGGTACCTGCATGAAAGTGTGTAAAGCGCACAATCCAAAGGCCAATTTCTGCAAGTTACGAACACTCATCTACTCATCGTCCTGACCTAACAATTTCACCAATAGTAAATACAGTGATGTGATTGGCCTAAGCCGTTTTGGAGCACCTTTTGGAGCAGCCAAAACAGTGTTTCGGAGCAGCAAAAGTGGCCTTTGGAGCAGCCAACACTGTGTTTTGGAGCAGCAAAAGTGGCCTTTGGAGCAGCCAAAACAGTGTTTCGGAGCAGAAAAAGTGGTTTTTGGTGCAGATTTTTTTTATAAAAAAAAAATATTTGTTTTAAGTGCTGGACAAAGGAAGGCACTTCGCTCGCCACAATAATCAAATTATGGTCAAGTTAGACGACCTGGGAGTCTTTCAAGTTGTTAACTGAAATGCCAATGACACAACATTTTTTTGCAATGCTTCAGTTAAATGACATATATATATGTACCCGCTATAGATAAATAAGAACCAAATTGCACACACTAAATTTATTTGAAAATGACCAGCTTAGCAGTAAATATGAAAGCATAAACTTCACTGGTTATATAATATAATAAATTGAAGCAGTATCCAACTGATGAAACACGTAACTACTGCAGTGCAATACGAAACTGTACACATGAAAAAGGTGCAGTGCGACTGGTGGGTGCTTTTCCTTTTGCTTGTTGAAACTTTCTGCAAGGCTGCTGCACGCCTCGCTTAGCTTTCGGCAAGTAATGAATGTCCACTTTCAATGTCTCCAAAGAGACGTTGAGACATCACACAAGTGTACAGTGCTGTAGGCGTTGCCGAGCAATTTCAAAACGTCTCCCACCGTTTTACTGGTTCCCGACATGCCAGATTTTCGTCAGAAGCAAGCAAATGTAAAGCAATGGATTGCAAGCGTCCCGGCTGGTACCTCTGTCGTGCAATCATGTTCGCATGCACGTGAGGGCAACTTCGGCAGCTTGCAGTTGCACGCGCTTCGTTATGCCAGCGGAAACGGCTGTTCGATCGAAACCGAAACTCTGCCACTCCGCTCCGTCGCCATCTGGTCCCCAAAATTGTATGCAAAATGTAACAATCCAGAATAAAAAAAAAAAAAAAAAGAAAAACAGTCCAGCGGCGCGTGCTTGCCAGGCCAGTATGCGAGGCACAAGCTAAGTTAAAAGGTTAAAAAGCACAAACAAAACAAGGACAATAAAGCTAATAAAAAAAAAAAAAGAACCTGAGCGCATCAATGCAAGACATCGCGAGTCAGAGTCAAAAAGTTCTTGGAGCGCTTTGTGCAACAACTGAACTCAAGATCAACAAGCGGGCTGTGCGGGTTCAGCGTGCAGGCATTGCTTTTTGTTGCTTTAGCTAACTTGTCTTAAACTTTCTTTTGCGACAGACTTTTCACGTACCGGTGTCCCTCTCAAAAGAAATCCGGCCGAGAGAAACCTAGGTAAACAGTACTTCGACATAACAGTCTTTGAGCTAAGGGATGTTTGTAATACCGTTTAATTTAAACAAGGACAAGATTGCTGATTACCCTGCAGCGGTCCTTACGTTTCATTTTAGAAAGCGCCATACCTGCAGCAATGTGTGGACGAGAACACCCGACGTCATAACCACGGCAACTGGTAGGCAGGGACCATAGATAGTTTTACCACGGCCGTTTCTTTCAGAAGCGAGTGCTTCATATCACAAGTAACTCCCAATGCGCAAAAACGTGGTTTCGTTTTACAACATGACGGCATGGCTGGTACGCTTGCATCTATCGTGAAAATATTTTCAAGAGGATGCGAGACGAGACCCACGAGAGCGCGAAAGGAGGAACGGCGGGAAAAACTATGCTAGACCGGATGGACGATTGATACAACCTACTTTCTGTCGGGCGGTTGCTTGCGCCACCTAGCTCACGCATGCTCAATTACTGTACTCAGTTTAGTTTCGGTTTTGAAAGGCGACCGAAATTGGTCCTTTGGCGCAGGCTTGGCGCAGATTACCCATATTTCGGCGAAATGTAGCAGGATGTAGCAGGGTTAGCCCCTTGGCACAGTTTGGCGCAATTGGCGCAGCAATCACATCACTGTAAATAGCGCTTAGAAATGCGGACAACCTGCAGCCTACACGCAGGTCCGACGGCAGATAAACAAACAACGCACATTCAGGCCGTTTGCAGAGACGCCAAAGTGAAACGCTCGACAACACTGGCAATTTTCTCCGAGGACGTTAAAGTGATGCTCTCACCAAGCTTCTGGAAGTCGTCGGTGACTTCCGGCTCGCCCAAGTCGATCAGCGGACCCACGTTGGCACCGGCACCCTTGCGGTCAACGAGAAGATGCAAAATCACCAACAGGAAGTCACAGTTCCTCTCGAAATTCCGCACTTCCTCCCCACCTCTACTCCATGTTCGGTTAAATATGCCGGCCTTGTGACTACGGTTAATTAAGGTGGCCTTTTTCTCGTCGTACTTCTGTCGCATGCTTCAGGACACCTGCTTTCCTGTTCCGTCGGTTCCTCGTTTGCCGCTTCTGCTGCGGACTTCTATAAAGATGTTTTCCGAGTCTCCTGGATGACGCACACATTCCCTGTGGTTGTCGACGGATTGAGAACTTGCACTTGAGGCAGATCCTAATGCCCCGCCTCCAGTGCAAGCTTCCTAACCTTCGATAACGCTTCGAGCACGCGAGCACAGCCTAAGGACGAAGGAGGGGAACGAGCACTTGCGGGAGTCTGGTCATCCAAAAGGGACGCCCTGCTGTTCTCCCGGCTGTCTGCAACTACAGAGGTTCGGGTACCTAATGCCCGCATCCGGTTTCTGTTTTACGTCCCGATAAACGCGCACATTTTGTTTAACACCGACAAGAGACGAGACCTAACCTGCAAGAAAAAAATTACAGGGGGATGCTTAAGCTTCATCTTTAAGAGTGGAACGCAATAGCTAAACATATAAACTTCCGCCCGTCCCCAAGCTGTGCAAGCGTGCCTGCGTGGCCCGGTCAGTAGCGTGTCTGGTTTGCAACCGAAGGCTTGTGGGTTCGAATCCCGCCTAAAATTTTCAAAATTCTTTCTTTAAGGCAAATTAGTTACTTTATCCAGTGAAATCATTTGAGACATGCGGCGACCTTTAATTCACATTACATGTCATTTTTCATTTGCTTTCATTCCACACTTGATGTCGCAATTAACGTGAGCGTTGTGGGTTGTTTCAAATTCCTGCGCAAGGTTGTGTGGCTGTGAGGTTATGACTCTATTGACCAATGAGGATTTTTTCGTCCCGTCGGCACCAGCTTTACTGTGATACGAGCTTATCGCTTTAAAATAAACCTAGAATTTGAAGGTATACAATCTCCAAAAAACATGCAACCCTAACTATGAGCCAGTGACTCGATGCCACTCGGTTCGCAGTAGTGTTTGTGACCAGGGTGGCCAGGTTGGGCTACAAATAGCGCAATTGGCCGACTTGTAGTTGGCAAGAAAATATGGTGGTCGGCTATTTGGCCGTTTTGGGGCTATTTCATACCCAAGATTCAAACAATTTCAAAGCGCTTGGTTTCGCAGCCTTTAACACAATATTTTTGAGCAAGGTAAAACACAAAGACCAACTCAAGAAGGTGGAAAGAAAACTATCCAAATCACAAGCTGTAAAATACATTTAGTTGGTCCTCAATGGTGTTGGTCGCGGAGACGCAATCAGTTCTATCTGAAGCACTACCCTCTAAAGTTTTTGGTCCATTTTAACTGCAGTGATTTACCCGTGCTATGCCACTGTTTCTAGAAACTAGTAATGCTTGGTCTTCTTTTTTGCATTTTGTAAATACAGGTGTTATGCCATGTATTATGCCATCGACATATCAAAGAAGTGTTTCAGATACCTTGTACGAAGTTTTAAATTTTGGGCTACACAATCTGACAAGAATTCAGCAGGTCAATCTGCGAGCCCTTGGCAACCCTGTACGCGACGCTATTGGAGGTGCCGACATACCTCGGTTGGCACTGGCACCGCTGGTCCTTCTTTCACCTGGCCGGTGACGATGGCAGTCCTGCGCTTCTCAAACCTCTCGTACCGCAGGAACAGGTTGTTGAGGTCGTCGTTCAGTCGCAGCAGCTCTCCTGGGAATCACCGAGCACCAAACATGGAAAGGCCGGAAAGGACGCACTGCCGCATCGCCTAGCTCGACGACCACTGCTTCCCAAGAATGTAAACAACAAGACGCAAAGACAGCGCAAAAAATTAAATGCATCTCAAACCTAGGGACAAAGTTGGGAGGCACAGGACGCCCGGCGTGTTCTGAGCTGTGCTGGACGCGTACCGCCGAGCGTGAACTATTTCGTTAGTTTCTTAATGTCTGCACGGTTTCTTTTGTTTTAAGCTTTTGAGCATGATTGAAGAGTTAGAGAAGACGAGAAGCAAGATTTCCTGCCTCGCCGAAAATGTTTCCCACAAGTTGTCCTTGGAAGTAGACCTACGACCTCACATTTTTTGGGGGTGGAAAGCTAGTTCGGTTTCCCCCTCCCCTAAACTGTGAGGCTTTTAAATGCAGCCAAATAAGTGCAAGGTGAGGAAATTGCAAGATTATTTGTGCTGCTGAAAGAAAAAGAAAAGTCTTTCAGCACACCGATGAAGACGCCACTCACCGGTCACCTCCTCGTTGGCCACTTTGTCTACGAGATCGACCACCCTCGTCTGCATCGCGTGACAAGTCTTCTGCAACTCCTGCACCGCACCCAGACAAAAGAAACAGGGTCAAGACACCACGAGGTAAACCTACGACTTGCGCCCTAGTAACGCAGCGAATTAAGTGTGACAACATTTCTGGATCCCGGTAAGAAAAGGGGAAATGAATAAATCAACGCGGTAAAGAACTTCTCAAAATGGCAACCAACATTTTGTGTTCTAGCTTGTGTTTCCCATGCACTTCTGAGCATTCCTAAAGCAAATCTATTATGCTCTTTAGCATTCTTGTTTTTTCTTTATGAAGGCAAAGACTGCGCCTGATGGTGCTGTCCGGGTAGTGCCCTATTTCATTGTGGCAAGCTCTCCTCAGCTCGCGGCTCTGGCTCAGCGAGATGGAGTCACACCGCAACACAGTAGTGATTATCGGCATTCATGAAATGCCCTCTCCCAAAAAGAAAAAGACCACGGAATAATATAATTTCTCATTTCTCGCCCCAAGACGGGAAACGTTGGGCCGAAACGCGCGTTGCGACCCAAAGCGGGCCACTTCCGTAAGAACGGGTCAGAGCAGGATCCCCCCCAGTGATATGCAAAGTGCTTCTTCAACAATCCAGAAACTACACAAGTCCCTTGTTTTAAGAACTAGCTATTATGCCATGAAAGTATAATCTATTCATGATAAGAACAATAATGATCCTCCTGAATAATTACAAAATGAAAGCTAATAGCTTACTTTTTGTGTAATATGTGTCACAAAGCTCACTTAATCTGACACAAACAAAAGAAATGAGAAAAAGAAACAACAAATTCAATAAGGCACACCCAGATTGCCCCCCCCCCCCTTCCCTCAACGAATAAAAAAAAAATTATTTCAAGGTTCGTTGCTCGGCTAGTTGGTTTACCTTAGCTAAGCATATAAAATAGTGCAAAAAAAACAGGGACACCAAGTAAACAGAACAAGCACTTTCCTGTTTACTTTGTGTCCTGGTCTTTTTCTTTTTTTGTGCTCTTTTATATGTTAAACCAAAAAAATGTCTCTTAATGCCACTGCTGTTGAAACTCAATCATTTTCCCAAGAGCTAGTGTCACAAATTCGAGCATTTCCAGGGCCCTCAAGTATGCCAGTTTCACCACCGAGGGCTCTGAAACGCGCTTTCGGGGACCCATCACCTGCAGCAGCTCCCAGTCGCTGTGCTGCTCCTGCCCCGGCACCAGCTCCGAGAGCATCTCCCCGAAGACGGTCATGTTGCGCTGCACCACCTCCAGCTCCCGCTTCAGCTTCTCCAGTTGCTCGGGACCCAGGGTGACGGGGCTCGGGGGCAGCGACCCCACCTGCACCATCCCGGCGGCCTGCTGTGGCAGGGGGCGCACGGGGCCCCCCGCCGGGGCCATCGCCACCCCACGCACGCCGGGCAGTGTCGACGGGGGCGCTGCGGTCAACGGCACACTCTGCAAACGGCAACGGGTTCCGCGAGTGAGCAACCGCGAAGCAGTCTTTTTACGGCGGCAGCTGTTAGTGGCCCGTTCCCCGGTTTCGCGAAGGCGTTAGCGTAAACCAAAGTTTTCCCGCTAAATTTGGCGGGAAAATTAATGTTGCGTGACCTGACGTCTTGGGACCTACAGACAGATTGAGGTTCTCCACTAAATCTAGCGAAAAAATTTACATCACATGACCTATGCACTAACTCAGTTTCCCTGCTAAATTTGGCGGGAAAACAGATCACGACCTTGTCGCCGCTGTCTAAATGCATCACATCGTCGAGCAATTTTAGTAACTTCAGGTAGCTCTTCGGAGTAGAAACTTTATGCTTGGAAAGCACAGAACGGATCAATTAAGCAACAAGTGATGTGTGGATGCGACAAGTGATGCGGCGCAACTGTGGTCGGGGACAAGCCCTGCGGCGAGAGACGGAGTCGACGGGTGGCTGCGAGACGGCTTTATGAACTCCGGCTAACGAGTGTCAAAACACGCGCTTCACGTTCGGACAAAGTCGAAGAGGGTAAGTGAGTAAAAAGTGATGTGAAAAAACTGACGGGGACGTATCTGATCACCGATGTCATGCTTGGGATCAGCGATGAGATACACGTGGTCGGCGACATAGGTGATCACCGAAGTGATGCACGTGATCAGTGATGCGACATGTGAGATCAGTAGGGTTCCGTGTTTCCTCAATTCGGATTTTTCTGAAAAACCCTGAATTTCGAGGTCACAATGGCAGAATAAAAAGCTATGAAAAGCAAAAAAAAACAGTGTTTTACGAACAAAATTTGCGAGAGCAGAGGGTCGGCGGTCCTGAGGAGTGACCATTTTAGTTTCTTTTGAAGTCTCGGACTATTGACAAAAAAAGTGTACTGTTTATCTCGTCAAGGTTCGTTCAGAACAACGGGTCATCATACTTCTGGGTCACGGCAAAAGCCACTGTTCAGGTTTCCAGTCTGGACCATACCATTTGCACTTCTTAGAGGGAAGAGCGGTTGGGTTTTTATGACACTGAAAGCTACAAACCAGTAGATATCATAGGAGGGGTCAGGGCAGCTGGAGCTTCTATGCTTCCCACCAAATATGTCCACCGGTGTTTAGTAATTTCAAAGAGTTGACGTTAATTGAAGCAATACTTTTTTTGAAGATTTTTCGTGGGACAGTTAGTACAGTAAAAACTTGTTAATTCGAATTGCATGGGGATGCAAAAGGAATTTGAATTAAACAAAATTCTAACTATCGAAAAAAACGAAAAAAAAAAGGCCGCTTCTGCAGAGGAAACGGTCGGAATGGCAGACCTTTATTATCTAAAGTAGTCAGTGATCATCATCTGCTTTTTTTCTTGGAAAGTTATGGTCATTAGCTTATTTTCAAGGGAACGCACCAAGCGCAAGGCATCTTCTTCGCCCTCTTCAAAGCTGAAGAAAAGACGCGCCACGTTCAATGCGTCCATGACCTCCGGCACGGATGGCCGAATCGGAGTTTCTTTTCCCCCCCCACTTCTTCCTCCTCGTCATCGACTTCGTTCTCCGCTTCCGCGACGGGTTCGCCAACTACTTGAGCGATGATGTCTTCGTCTGTCATAGCGCCACAGATCACCGCGCTACTGTCTGCATCGACGTAATCGGCAAAACTCACGTCCTGCAGCAGATCACACATGCCCTCAAAAACAACCTCACACTCTCCGGTGTCGCCGCCAGCCGCCTCCGTACCCAAGACACTAAAACCACAGTGACGGAAACAGTTCGCAATTTTTGCGGCGGTGACTTGGTCCCATGCGTGAACCAGCATGTGCATGGCAGTGAGGAGCGTCACGTTATAAGTCTGGTTCCCTTTGGCCGCACAAAGAACCATTCGTTCCAGCATGTGACGTCTGTAGAAGGACTTGATGTTCTTGATCACACCCTGGTCCATCGGCTGGAGTGCTGCAGTCGTGTTTGATGGAAGAAACACGAGTTTAATCGCCTTCAGCTCCACATCGACCTTGTGCGCTGAGCAGTTGTCTACGATAAGCAGAACCTGTCGGTTGCTCAATTCAAACTTTCTGTCGAGCTTCTTAAGCCACTTCTTAAACAACTCGCCAGTCATCCACGCCTTTCTGTTGGCTTCGTAGTCCGTTGGCAGTGTGCGAATGTTCTTGAAACACCGAGGCTTCATAGACTTCCCTATTACGAGCAGGGTTAACTTCTCTGTTCCAGTCATGTTTGCCACGACCAAGACGGTGACACGCTCTTTACTTCGCTCCCCTCCTGCGCAGTTCTCTCCTTTGTACGTGATCGTTTTGTCCGGCATGAGTTTAAAAAATAGAGCGGTCTCATCCGCGTTGAAAATGTCCCGCGGCGTGTAGCTCTCCAGGTAGCCCTGCAGGGATCCATTTCGCCACATTGCACAAGTTTCCATGCTCACGTCTTTACCTTCACCAGACACGATACGGAAGATGAGGTCGTGCCTCTGACAGAAGCGATGGAACCATCCCTCAAATGCGGCGAAGTCGTGGTATTTCAAATGTGGTGCGAACTCGGCTGCCTTCGCCATGATGATGGGGCTGCTGAGAGGAAGATCTTGGCTTCTCATCTTTTTAACCCACGTGATGAGCGTCTTCTCCAAATCCAGGTGTTTGGCAAAACGAGGTCTTTCTCTGCCATGGGAAAAAACTTCAGCTTCATAGGCATCCTCGATTGTTTTCCTGTTGCGGACGTATGTTGACAACGTACTCCTCGGGATCTCGTGCTTCTTGACAATCTCGACCTTGCTTGCTTTTCCTGCGTCTACTTCACGCAAAATCTCCACTTTATCTCTGGGCGTTTTTGCGTAATACTTTCCTTGGGCCAGTATACCCGGTGACAACATTGCGGTCTTAAAGCGCGTAGCACGTAGCCCGGTCGTACGGCCAGTATGGCCAACACCATCAGCTAAGTCACCAGCACAAATGGATCGGCGATCGCGCAACGGCTCAAACACAGTAGGCCCGGATCAACGAGGCACGGAAACAGAACCGCAGAACTGGTAATGCGGAGAACAAAGGGACGTGAAGGGCTTCGAAAAGCGCGAAAGAAACCACTCTGAGCGCCCCTATTGGTCTCTCGAACGCCTGGCGATGTTGTTCCAAATATCCATGTGTGCATCCCTATTGGCCTGCAGTGGATACTCGCGACACTCTCGTGTTTCCTGCAACGCGCCTGCCGCAGTTCAGAACGCGCGGCGACGCAGCTCCCACCGCGCCGCCTGTTGCTTGAGCGAAAAAGCTCCACGCATGGCAGCGCGCGGTTTGAATTATCGGTGCCGGGAACGATTCGAGCGTGAATTAACGGGCTGTTTTACACATGTACCTCTACGCAGCGTGACCCGACCATGGCGACTGGTTCCAATTATCCGAAAGTTTGAATTAATGAGTTGTGAATTAACGAGCTTTCACTGTAATGTCGATGGGAAGGGCGCCAATGCGAAATGCAGCCGTGTAAATATCATGTGATACAGGTGAGTTATGAATTAAGGGTATGTTTGTGTCCAGATATTCGTCACTTTTATTTTTAATTAAACAAATCAGAAACACAGTAAAATTAAACTCAGAATTTCAAAGAATTGGGAATCTGAACAAAATAAACTCCGATAAACTCCGAATTATCAGCAAAAAATAACTCCGAGAAACACCTCCAAATTTCGCAAAAGATACACTCCGAAAACACAGAATTGGTGATTAGTGATGTGATACATGGGGTAAGTGATATATGTGATCAGTGATGTGATGTCTGTGATCAGTGATATGATGCATAAGATAAAAGATGTGATGCATCTAATAAGTGATGTGATGTGAGTGTGGTCAGCGGCGTACTCAGCGGACAGCGACGGGATCGATGAGCAACCGCGAGTCCATTTCAACTTCGGCTAAAGTGCACTCCATGTTCGAAAAGCGTGGAAAAGGATAAGTGAGTAATAAGTGACGCACGTAGATGTAATAAGTGAGGCGATGCAAGAGTGATTAGTGGCCCGAATTTACAGCAAGCGATGGGACAATCGGCAACCGTGGGGCAATCTCTTCTAGTTTAGGCTAACAGCAGTCCAAGATGCAGACTTCACTTTCAGAAAGCATGTGGCAGGATAAGTAATAAGTGACATACATGTGACACGAGTGATAAGTGATGTGGTGCGAGTAAAAGGTGACATGATCTACAAGAGAAGTGATCTAAGTAACAAGTCACGTGATGAGATGGTAAGTAACAAGTGGATAAATATGTTGCGTGGAATTGATACGCTCCTTTCCTCCCCGTCAGTCACTTCTCCGAGCACGCGAATGCAATGCAATGAAGCTTACGTGCCGGTGCTGAACGGTGAAGCCAACCCTACCTTCTGGCACCGAGTTTTCTAAAGATTAACTCCGGCTAATGAATAAGCGCTCGCTCGGCAATTCATGTTATGTGAATAAATCTGATGCAGGGAGTTTAGGCAGAGGAAAGTTACCCCAAAGGGCATCCGATGTCTCAGTTGCAGATGGGAAATTCGACCAGCGCATACAACTGCTAGCGTGGGGTCTTTGACGCACATTGAGCACTTGCGATTATGTGAACACGAGCGGGTACGACGCTCATACAGGTCGCAACGGGCTCGAACCAATTATCCTGCACTGCTAACGCTTTCCGTTGTGAGAACTTTGACATGCCACATACTTGCCACCACACTCGACGATGGTGCCAAAAGATTGCCTGGCTTAGACGTTCCGCCAAACGTTACGAAGGTGCAATAGCGTTTGGTAGGGTTTTTTAACGAGCACCATTTTTTATTGGTATATAGGAGACACTGTTGTGGAATGGGCCCCCCCATTCCAATTCCATTCCGGGGAATTAGAGTTTTCAATAATTCAATTCCTTTCAATTCCTAGGAATGGAGACACTAAGACCATTCCCACTCCTGGAATGGCTTAATCGTTCCATTCCTTTAATTCATAAACGTAAAAATTGGCACTTGACAGCTACATTTTGTTGCCGGAATAAGCAGCATAAAGCTGACATTATCAAACGCAAAGACAATTGCAAAACAAAAAGCTAAATTCCTCAAAAAAGCACTGATTTTTACTAAGCGGACCGCTGGTGGCAGAAAATGTTTATTTACAATGTACTGCAAACATCGAGAAAGCCCCTTCATATGTCAATGCTTGTTTAAGACATCGGTCTCGCGACCACGTGGCTCGGAACAAACAGCAAAACTTAAATCCACTCATTTTCTTTTCTTTTTTTTAACTTTTTTGCATTTGAATTTTAAGACATAAGCAGCCACCGTGCTTGTTTGATAAGATCATAAAAATATCCAGTTCGTGCGTGGCACAGGAATAAGCTATATTACTGTATTCTTCAAATACAGCAACACGGCTAGTACACTGCTGGAAGCGACTCCATGCACAGCGGCAGAACACATCCTCTGACAAAATGCAACCTCTGCGGCGCAGCACCAGGGACCGTATATAAAGACCATGTCACGAAACCTGTTTTAAAATGCACAAGTACACGCTTGCTTTACGAATCTCGATATTTATTATCATATTTAATTCAATTTTTGGCTGGTTCGCCTCCCCTTTTCCACCCTTCGCATACTCATTCTCATGTTTCCTCTTCAGATGGCGAATAAAGTTTGATGATATACGCCGACTGCACCGTGTATAGTTTTGTTGCACAACTTTCAGCGTGCAGCTTGTTTATTTTCTTCGCGACTAATGTAGAAAAATGTCTTCTACGATGCCATGACTCAATCTGTATTTATCTTGTCTTCTCGTCCGAATTGTGATGTTCCTCTTTGCGCTGATCGAGTGGCGGGTTCAGGCAGCAGACGGTACCAACCGATTCATTCTTCTACCTCGCTGTCGGTTGTTCGCATAGTGGCGACGGGTCGGGAAGTCAGCGTTGACAAATCTCTTCACAGCAAGATACAATTAACGGGGTAATACCGCACCGTTCGAATTGACATTCCCCGTGTTTCCTCATCAACACCGTCCAACTGACTTCTCACCGCCTCAAATAGGGTCCAGGACAAGGAGCACGGAAGTCGAAACCTCAGTGGCAGCTAGCACCCAGCTCTCCTCAGTTGCTCTCACAGCAACGGTCGCGCTTCGTCTGGCACGGGAAGGTCTTTCTGCAGATCTAGTCAGTTTGGTCACACCAAGAGCGGTGGCGATAGTCTACTTCACCTTACGATGGACCTCAACAGACAGCACGAGAGACATCGAAACCAATCCAGTGCTTTCTGAGTGTCGCGTGACCCTGCAGTCCCGCTCACGGTGCTGGATTGCCTGGGGCACTCGTAGCGTCCGCAGCGGTCCATTGCAAGGTGAAACGAAGTATGCGGAGACTAAAGTCAAAGGAAATGAGCGGGAATCCGCTAGCTTGCTTGTAACCCCAACCCACTAAAACATATAACACAGAAAACAAGCATCGGAACAAAGACCAAGTAATAGGCGGACATACACTACAAATGCAGTACAAAAAAAACAAGCCTCGGAGCAAAGCGCAAGAGGAGAAGAGGGAAGTGAATCTCGATTTGGTTTAATGCCGAAGCAAACCCACATTTCGCACTTCAAAGGAGTGCGCACGAATGAACGTGGAAGGCAGCAGGGTTGGCTGCCTGCTAAACAACGCGCCTTGAACTATAAAAAAACAATACCTGATCATCTTTCGACGGCGCCCGAGTCAACGAGTTATCAAAGCTCTGCAAGTTATGAGTCGCTTCCACTCCCAGATCTCAGCCTGTGAGCGCGTGCTTTTTACAAACCGTCACAACAGCAACAAAAAAAAAGCATGACAAGAAGTACGATGAGGAGTTGTGCATGGCGGTTTCTTTCTTTGCCGCTCCCTTTTCTTTTGCTTGGGGCTTGGTTTTTTGTTTCGCTCTCGTGTAACACCATCAAAGCCCGACGCCTGCGCGTCCGTGAAAGGCGCCACGTTACTCCCCTTTCCCCCTTTGCTCTTTGCTTTGAAGCTTGTTTTTCGTATGGCATTTTTTGGCGTATAAGTCTGTTAGGGCTCCTCGCGGGCTAGCAGTTTCCCGCTCATTTTATTTCTGAACAACTGACTCACTGACTGGCTCGGTTTAGCTGACCGTAAACACACACAAAAAAAAAAAAAAAAAAAAAAAGAAATAAAAAAAAAAGAATAACCGTGCCCATTTCATTCCCGTTCCATTCCGGGCAAAAGGCACCTAATTCCATTCCCATTCCATTCCGCTCAATGTTGCCACCATTCCATTCCCATTCCATTCCGGGGTCGTGAAAATGCGGAATGATTCCGGAATCATTCCAACTCCGCAACACTGATAGGAGATGCATTTTCTCGATACGACTCGAAACTGCGACATCAATTTCCCCGCCAAATTTAGCGGGGGATATTAAAGTCACGTAACATTGTGATGTTATGCGATCAGACCAACGTGAGCAACAAAGGCCTTTCGCTTTAAAATGAGTGAGGCCCATGGCGCTTGACCTAAGCTACGGCCCTGCATGGTGCACATGGCGAGAGCGATACCGAAACGGTGTCAAGGCGAGGGCCGCTACTCACCCTCTGCGGGGTGTGAATGGGTGCCATGGTGTCCAGGTCGGTCATGGGAAACTCGACACCCTTGTTCTTGAGGTCGCTGTATACCTGGACCACCCCCTGCATCTCCGGATGGACGCGGAAAGCATCTGCCCAACTCTGCAGCAATAAATGAGAGAGTTTGCAGCTTTATTTTAATCCATCAATCAGACCTTCGCATGAAAAATTGTGTTTTGTGAGAGATGCAAGTGGCACAAAGAGTTCAATGCCTTCCTGGCTGCCTTCCTGGCAGGGGCCGCCACACTGCTCTGAAACGTCGGCTCTGCCTCCTTTTTTTACTTTTCTTTCTTGCGATGACATTGAGAGTGCGCACACTGCGGCGAGGCGTTGGGGCGACTTGCTAAGCGCAGACAAAGAGATACATGACCGCACTTGCAAGCCTCCCGCAATGCCTTCGGAAATTTTCGAAGACTGTTTGCCACTGAGCACAAACAAAAAGAATGCACGCGGCACCCAGCATTCCTTCTACAAAGCCTCGGGGAATCTTCCATGGCTGCTTGTTACTCAATGCTGAGCAAACTATTCATGGCTGCATTTGCATGCCTTCTGCAAGGCCTACAGGAACTTTCCAAGACGGTTTGCCACTGAGCACGGACAAAAAGGATACAGGTGGCACCTTGCTTGCCTTGTACAAGCACTTCAGGAGCCTTTGGTGACTGCTCAATGCTGAGCAAACGACACATGGCTGCACTTGCACGCCTTCTGCAAGGCATACAGGAATTTTCTGAAAGTGTTCGCCACCAAGTGCAGACAAAAAAAAGGATATGTGGTTGCATCTAGCAATGGCTGCACGTGTATGACTGCTGTGAGGCTTACAGGAACCTTACGAGACTGTTCGTCACTAAGCAAAGACAAAAGGAATATGTGCTTGCACCTTCCATGTTTTCTTCAAGGACTTGAAAAATCTTTCGTGACTGTTTGCTGCTCAGTGCAGAGCAAACAATACATGGCTGCACTTGTATGCCTTCTGCAAGGGCCTACAGGAACTCTTCGAGACTTTGCCACTGAACACAGACTAGAATAATATTTGATTGTACCTTGCACACCTTCTGTAATGCCTTCGGGAGCCTTTTGAGACTGATTGTAGCCAAAGGCAGTCAAAAAAAAAAAAAGAACACAAAGTTTTTGCGGCTGTGCTCGCTCACCTGTATAAGACTGAGGACCTTCTCCTGAACGGCGGTGGGGGGGTCATTCTTGGGGCCAATCATCTTGACCAGTTCCTGGACAAAGTCCTTCTGGGCCACCAGCAGGTGAAAGCGGCGGCCGCAATTCTTTACGCAAGTCTCCAGCACCTGCGTCGATGGTGAACACCAAATGTCAGACAGAACTAGAACCGGTAAAAGTGAGTAAACTGGAAGCAAACTGGGAAGGGAGGTAGCTTGTCAAAAAATTACAAATGTCCCACAAAACCTGCGCAGGAAAGCAGGAATCAAAGCCTTTTGACCAGGTTTTTATCTGCCATATTTTCTGGCTTATGTTGCGTTTAATCTTTTTTTTTTGTTACAGTATTTCTGTTTGAATGTCACATTTCTTTTTAGGTATGGACCTTAATTGTGCAAATTTGCATTAGAGGTTATATTTCTCGTTCCATTCACCGACGAGAATGTTGAAACTGACTCCCACCCATGCATACCATTGAGATCAGAATACACACATTCAGGCTTTTCAACGCAGTTTCACTGCGCCAACCGCACAAATCTATAAGTGCGGCTTATACAGAGGTGTTATAGACTGGAAAATACAATAAACCAAACCAACTCTTCAAGTAAACATGGGGAGCGATAGTCTCCAAAACACTGCACAGCTATTTTCATTCAATCCTTTTCTAAAGATGGCAATTTGTGTGGGAACATACTGGATTAAAAAGGAAAAAAGTGTGCTCAATTATTTATATTTTACTCGTTTCTCTCACACTGCTATTTGCCGTGTAACTGAAATTCTGGTTGCAAGTCAAGAGATTCTCCAGTGGTCTGAACTGATTACCAGTCCCTCATTGCGGCATGCGAGGTGTCCTTTGCTAGTTTGGCATATAAGACCCCCCAAAACTTAATGTAACAAAGTCTTCAAACAAAGCAGCATTCAAAAATTGGTGAAACTGCCATCCTCTACCAAACCGAAAAAAAAAAAAAAAGTTCTTTTTACTATTTTCCAACAATTAGGAAAGCTAAACAAAAAGAGTGGACGCTTTTCATTAGTAAAACAAAACAGAAACTAACAGCAAAAAAATATAAGTATTAAAAAATATATGAACAGGACACCATAAGCGGAACTTAAATTTTATACCGCCAAGCCATCATCTGTCCAGACTTCTAAAACACTGCAATGATCCAGATTTGTGCGCTCTGATTCATGCCGAGAAAAATGCCTAAACCATAGCAAGTCTGATATGAAAAAGTATAAATAGATAGCGAACTGCAAATGGATGGGAAATATGGACTTTCCTTGGTTCCTCGGAAAACACGTTTGAAATTATCTAGGGGACGTCCCTCACCGGAAGGCAGGTAAGCTCTGGGAATATCCTCGAGGAAACTTGTCTTGAAAATAAAGCTCTCGTCGTTAACGAGATATGTATGAGATAAGGATGAAGACACACTCGCAAACACTCCGACCTTGAAAGTAGACCAGACAACAAGATTCATTTGGCTCGCGATTAAACCACTTTGCTCGAATGCACAGACACAGAATTAAATTACTGCTTTGCTATAACCAGGAAATGAAGAAAGGAAGTTCCATTATGGTTAGAATCACATTTACAAGCGACATAGTAAATAGAGGATTTCCGTGATATATTCTTTCAATATCACGGCATCCTTGCACCCTCGAAAATTACGTAACAAGAAAGATTACTTCCAGAAGCACTCATTATCTAGCACCAGTAAACATGTGAAAAAAAAAAACCTATCCTCCTCATTCCGTCCAGTGAGGACAAAAAGATATACTGTAAAACCTTTTATTTTTGGCAGCCCCTATTTTTCGCGAATCAAACACAAAGGTCATAATCGCGGCCACTAAATTTTGTGAATTCCAGAGGCCTGCATTGAAACACTTAAGAGCTGAAATTTTTGCGTGCCCTTAAATTGCGCTAATTTTTCAATTCACGAAAATTAAGGGCTGGCAAACTTAAGGGGTTTTACAGTAAATCGTATCATCCTTAACTAACAATGAAAAAGTAACGAAATTACTTTGTGTGGTCAGCATAAAATATTATCTGAAATCTCACTGTAATCATGTGGAGCAATTTTTGCAGTCCAGGGGACACTGTTAACTCAACTGAAGCTCTACCAACCTAGAACTTCACTGAATACAGTATAAAAATCAACAAAGTGCAAATCCTGAACAGTTTGTTATAGCTCCAGAAGAAGAAAAAAAATTGAGTTTTGCATTCATCTACATTACGGTCAGAGCGATAGCTGCGAGACGTCTCGGCAAAGTCGCTGGGAGTTGACGTAACCGCGGAGTGTGTGAACAAGAGCGTTCTGAAGAAAATAGACGTCTGTTTTGTTCCATTTTGCTCCAAATGCCCTTCTTTCTTTCTTCCTTGTTCTCGAATCCGTGAAAGTGCGTCTCCCGGCACAAGCTCTTCGCATCGACAACTCTACAGTAACAATTTGTTATCTGCTATTTATTTTTTTTTCAGAGAGTGCATGGAGTGGGCATTGGGTACTAGAAGACTCCCAAGTTTAAAGTAGGTCGTTGATGCTGCTCAGTGGTAACGTCTCCGCTTCGCACACGGTGCACCCAGGTTCAGTTCTGTGGGCGGCAGGCAATCTTTTTTGAGGATTTGGCAACAATGGCGACGGATGACCTACACTGCCAACCACAACATCAACAGGCGTCGTTTCCAGTGGCGGGAAGAGACGGTAACAGCTATCGCTGCAAAACTATTTGAAGACACCACACTTGACTCCAAGACTAGGTCACCCGTTCGAGGTCGCAACTGCATTGCACCATCACTTGTCACTTCTTGTTCCCACTGCACGAGGTCGGAACCTAGCACCTACCTCACTACTTCCATCGTAATATTCACCACGCTCACTCTTCAACTCTTTATAAACCCCCCTCCCTGTCATAATACACCAAGGGGTCCAGCAGGATGACTGTATGACTTTGAGGGTAAGTAAATAACAAAAAAAAGTGTAAATAAAATATAAACAAAGTCCTCGTGAAGCAACCTTCAAGTGAGGTTTCACTTCACTGCGCCACAATATTTTCATGCTTGACATAATCTCGTTGCACTCTCGTTACAGTAATGCTACCTACGAGGATGGTCCAAAAATGATCCGGATTCCGGTTATCTTAAAATCTTCTGTTGGTCGCACCGTCTTGCCGGTGCTTTTTGGAATGAGGACGCCGTTGATCACGTTCGAACTTGCACAGCAGCTTGGTCACTGCTGTGCAGGCTCAAACGTGATAAGCCAGCCCAGTGCTGACTAAGGTGCGATACGCAATGGCCGCTCTACTTGCGATTCGCACAAGTGGGGGAAGCCATTGTTTTAGTAATCTGAGGGTGTGTTTAATGCCTGTATTTATGAAAGGCTTTGTGCACAGTATGAAGAAAGTGTTTTATCGCATAGAAGTGTGTTTGAGTGGCTACAGAAGTTCAAGGAAAGACGCACAAGTGACAGCCATAAAGGAGCCGGACGACCTACCACGTCCACGGCTGATGACAATGTTGAGCGTGCACGTGAACCAATCCTGTCCAATAGGTGATTGACAGTGGATGATGCAACAAATCATCTGCAAGTCAGCCAGGGCTTTGCCTATGCAATAATCCATGACAGGCATTGATTTGAAAAGGTTTTGATTAAAGTAACTTCTACAGCCAGAGTGCAGATAATTTTCGCATCGCCCCCGCCCCGCTACATCTGCGAATAAGGTGGAAAGGTCGGTACTGACGGTGAGGCTGTACATGACGACTGTGTAGTTCTTGCCGGCGTTCTGCGTCAGCCGTTTCCGCAGGGCCCTGATGGCGTCCTTTGGTCTGTGCATCCAATGTCCCGAGGCCAACGGGAAAACAAACGAAAACAAGGAGCAAACCACAATTAACAGTGCATTTCTTCATCTGAAAACGTAGCGAGATAAAACATGACCAACAACTCAATACTCAAGTGTCCCAGGTTCCAAAAAGTTTAATACATGTGCTAACTGTGGCCAGTGGCCAAACCTGCAGTGCTCACTCAAATGTGACTCTTTCATATCTCTTTTGTGCATCTAGTCTATGATGATTATGAAAGTTCTGTTGATCTAAGCACTTACATCCTCCACTCCAAACGGTTTGTATGATAAAGCATCAGGTAAATAAGGCAAAGTTAGATAGTGCAGAGTGTGTTAATTCACTTGGTTAAGCAGATATAAAATTTTACGAGCGCATTTTATTTATGGTCAGATGTAGGTCAACAGTAGCAGCAACTGTACCATTAGCACAATGTATACGAGGTTGTAAGACATTTTCTTGTTTATATATGCATTGCATTGCAAATATTGCAATATTTTATTCATATTGCATTCATATTACTGAATGGAACAAGCTTCCGTCACAGCTGGTAAACGAAGACTGCCCTGTTGCATTCTCAGTCGGCCTCCAGTCACTCGTCACTGATGACGCAAGTTCTTAGATTGGCTGGGATAAATTTTGTAACCCTGTATTTTACAACTAATGTTTCTTGGTCAATTTTTTTTTTGTGCGTATGCGTAATCGCATTAAGCCAATTGAAAGTCAATTGAAAGTCATAAAAAAATTGAACGAAATAAAAAATGGCCTTTTTGGAAAAGTGGGTTCAAAATATCAATCAATTTCATTTTCGACGATATTTCAAATTTTATATAAAAAATTCAGTGAAACTAAAATAGACTAAACTTATACCCTTCGATATTCCATGTATAGGGCTACACCCAAATAGTATTTGGTAAGCGACAAATATAATAACTCATGAGTTACAAGGCTCTGAAGTTGTCACCGCATTGTCACGTGGGAGCGATTTCGATCACTTCTAGAGAAGATAAAACAAAAAAGGGGGAAATCGCATCAAGCCAATTGAAAGTTAATATGATTGGCAGCAATAATAAAAAAAGCGAACGAAAAAAAAAGGCCTTTTTCGATAAGTGGGTTCAAAATATTGGTTAAGTTCATTCTTGACGATATTTCAAATTTCATAAAAAAAATTCAGTGAAAATGAAAGAAACTAAACTTATGCCTGTCGATAGCCTATGTATAGGGCTGCACCCGCATAGTATTTAATAAGTGACAAATATAATAACTCATGAGTTACAAGGCTCTGAAGATGTCACTGGATTGTCAAAGAGACAATGTTTGGCATTTTTTACGTCAATAAACAAAAATACAAAAGTATTTTCCTTTAAACTAAAAAATAGTCCAAATAGCATACAAAAGCACAAGAAATTACTGTGAGTTTTGTATGCTTCCCGTATTCGTACCTGCGTACAGAAGTAGGTAGAAAAATCACGGAGTAAAAACAGATTTTCACCCTGCTCCACTCAATAATTTTTTGTGAAGGGAAATATTTTTTTTTTTTTTAAATTTTGAAAAGCGGTTTTGTTCTTTCCAGAAATGGGGCAATTACATATATTAAAAAAATAAAAAAAAATAAAAACCCCCCCTTCCCCCCCCCCCCCCCCCTTCAAGCATGTTCGATTTCAAATGAAACCACCCAGCTGTCATTCGAAAAATGTGAAGTCTGGCATTGGGTGGTCCGAAACCCCATGAACAGAGCTCTGAAGAAATCATGTTTGCATTCCATTAAGTCCTTGCTACAACATCTTTTCGGCAGTTTTGGTGCGGCATGGCTATCCGGAAGATTATGTTTTTAAACAATTATTAACCTTGTTTCCTTCAAAAAGAACAGTCAGGGGGCTCCCAAACACACCAAACATGTAGTTCTTCCTTTTTTTTATTCTTAAACACCATGCCAATACCGTAAAAGTTGCCAACAGATTTGAAATTGTGGTCGTTATAAGCCAAACCTATTGACCTCGTTTGTTTCCGCAAAGGCTTCATGTACAAAACACCAATGTCAATTATGTGTCGGGTGTGGTCTACAGAATTCCTTTTTGATTGTGGCCTCTGTTACATAGGGCAAACCAAGCGTTGCCTCAATGACCGTTCAACCGAACACAAACGTTGCTTTACAAAGACCCCTATTCAAAACTGTCAAAACATGTTATTGAGTGCAACAATTGTGTACCGCTTTGGCAGTCCACCCCAGTTATCTTAACAAAGAAAGATGATCACAAAAGGTTAGTGAAAGAGTCTCTCACGGTCATAAATCATGGTAGTGCAGTAAATACTTCATCCCTTACTTTAGATGCAGAGTTGAGAAGATTTCTACAAATCTGATCGTTTGGTTTTGTTTTCGAGCAAGGTCACCCCTTCAACCTAAGTGTGGGCATGTTCCTTTGTTGGCCCTAGCCGTCTATCTTGTTGTGCCCTTTCTTTGGTTTTGTGTTTGTTCGGGTGTTTAAATGTTCGAGGATTTCGCCCATGGTCCTGTTGTTTGTTCTGGGAAAGGGTTGATCTAATTTTCTTGGTGTGTTTTATCCGGATGTTTAGGTGAAACGATAAAGGTTTAACCCAACTTCTTTTGTTACTTGTTTCGGCTATGTGTCAAGTCCTGTGCAAGTTGTCTTTTGAGTTCAATCCTTTTTATGCATTTGTGTAAAGAGTGTTCTCACTTTCTTTCTCTTTTGTTTTGGTTTGTAAAAGCACCGAAAACCTATACAGTTGAATCTTGTTAATTCAAACCCTCTTAATTCAAACTTGCAGATAGTTCAAACTAACATGCAGGTCCCATCCTATGATTCTCTACGGGAGGAAACTCCTGATAATTCAAACTCTGCTTTATTCAAGCAAATCTTCGGTCCCCTGAGTTCAAATTAACGAGATTCGACTGTATAAACACAAACTCCTGTAAAAGCAAATTCAGCTGTGTTTGAGACTTTGTGTGTTGTGTTGACCTTCGTTTTTTCCCCAGTCTCGAGGTTTTGTCTTAAATTATGTTAAACCTTCACCAGCTTGTTTGTGCCCTAACCTTTTGTTCGTTGCTATGCATCTAATCTTCGACAGGTCAGGGTTTACGTGCAGTGGTAGTACAGGCGGAAAAACTCTGCTCGTGAAAAGTTATTCTAAACATACCCATAACAAAGCATCAGCTCGGTCTAAAGTTAGGCAGACACAGTTTCCGCGAATGAGCACAGAAAAAGAAAGTAGTGCAAGTGCACGGCACACAAGCACACAAGAAACTGTGGAGCTCTTCAAAATGCAGACTGGAGCAAAGCTGTCAGATCAACTCAGTTGTAGAACTTTGCCTTGGAATGGCTTTGACCTTAACCTCAACATCAATCACCTGTCTCACTCTCGATATGACAAAGAGCTTTCGAAAAATTTTAGAGTGCTGTTTCTGACAACATATTTTTAGAACTTGTTTATTTTATTATTAAAATGTTTCCAGCATGTTTTTGTAGGCACGAGACAAAAGTCCAGATGCTTGCTCGCTTTTGCAGCAGATGGCAAAAACTACAGCATCCCTGAGCGCGCGATACATCTACGGTAGACTCAGTGAGTCACCCCTGGCGTCTAAGAAGATTAGTTTTACCGCATTTCTGAAGTGAAACTTTCGACAACTACTTATGGTAGTTGTCTAAAATGCATACTAGCAGACGAAAATAACCTAGCAAACCGGCTTGGCCATATCTACAGGAAATTGGGCATGGCTATGGACCAACAACGTAGAGGGGCTTAGAGCGATTAACTGGTATTTCGTTCACCAGGCAATTGTACACTTGGCTACTGCCATGTTGTACAATTGTGACCACTAGTCACGTGACTGTACCAAATACTGAGGCTTTTATGCAAAACTGAGCCGAGATTTGTATTGCGATCGCTGTAAAAAACATAAACTATTTTTTTCAATACTGCTAGCCCCAGAAATCAGTGTCTAGCTCCGATAAAAACCCAAAATACAGCACCGCGGCTGACGGCATCTAGCGGAGGCACTGCGAAGCTGCCCGAGTTTTTGCTGAAAGAGCACATCTTGGACTTAAAACTAACGAAACATAACGTATCTCGTTGGTACTGCTATTAAAGATCAATAAGCAATTATTTGTGGGCGGTACTTTGTTAAAATCTAGACGTAAAACTAAAAGGTCATGCGTCTAGTGGTAAAACATTTGCAACATGGCAACGGCCCATTGGGTGTCACTTTCAGCTGCCACTTTATTGCTCTAAGGCCCTCTACCTCGTTGTTATGGACGCACACTACGCTCACATAAGCGAGCGAGCGTTTGTGTGCATGGCCAGGCATTCAGCATCATGATAGAAATATTGCCAATACGGTGGCAATGATAGCACTAGCAAACAGCAAAAAAGAAAAGAAAGAAAATTGTGCATGACAATACATCACAGTTGGAACACCATCGAGAACACCACCACTTCAATTTCTCTTTTACGTCCCTTCAAGGCTAACTTGCAAGACTTTCAGGGAATTTCAGTGAAACACGAGGGAACATACAATTCCCTAAAACGCTGTTCGTAATTTGCGTGAACTTTGGGATTAGCCAAGGCTTCGGAATGTCTCGGGCACTCCTGTCCGTTTATTCCATTTCTGAAATCGCTAGCATAGTAACGTTTCGTAAGAACGACACATTACCCTAATTCCTCAGCTCCTAGTGTTCGAAAGACAGTCTTTTCTCAGGCGTTGTCCAGCTTTGCTTACCTTGAACTGCGTGCAATACTACTATTTGCGATTTCATAAATGGCCAACGGCATGCAATACTCTATTTGCAATTTCGTAAACTAAAAATAGTATGCATTAGTATTTGTAATTTCGTAACTTGAAAATAGTGTGCTGTACTATTTGCCATTTCATGAATTGAACATAGTATGGAATACTATTCAAACTTTCGAAAATTGAAAATAGTATACAACACTATTTGCAATTCTGTAAATTGCAAATAGGTGGGTAGTATAGTTGGGAGGCATGAAGCCCATATCCTACATTCTCGGTTTACCCGCCATGTTCGTCGGCAGATGACGGCGTCGGATGCCGAGGGAAGGACGAAAAGCAAAACGGGTCGAGCGCTGGGAAAGGCAGGCAGATTATGAACACGACCCCAATAATTTACATAGCCCCGTATCGTCGACCGACAAAGGCCTCGCCCCCCTTTCCCTCGTACGCTCTTCGCTACTAACGAAAAAAACGCTCGTATTCCTTGTTTCGGTCACAAATAATGAACAAATGAAGCACACCGTGTACCCTATCACATTACTTGTGCGTCGGTTAATTCTCCGAGAAGACTGCACATTCAAATGAAGCCATCACGAGACACTACAACGCCAATTAAAAGCGAGAGCAGACGAAAGCTACAAAACAAATTTTGTACTGTGAAAAAAATTACATAGAGGCATGTTTTGTACTTAGCACATTGTTGTCCTCTCGGACTGACTGTGGCTTCCCTTTAATTATTTGAGATTGGATTACCGCACGTGGGCCTTAGCAATTTTTTTATGGTAATTCACAGAATGAAAACAAGTGAAACAAATGTGGAGAGAAGTGCTCACCCCTCATCAGTGTCGTTGACAATGTCGCAGATCTCCATGTTGAGAGCCCAGTTTTCAGAGGCCAGGGAAGCATCTGTTGCTTGCTCTGCAAAAGAAGGTTAATGTTGGGAACACCAAACATTAATGGCGCACCAGGAGGAACAGCAGAAAGTGTTTCCCGACAATTGAACATGTTAAGTGGCAGACACACAGCTCGGCTGCATGGGGGATGAAAGCTAGTGCTGCAGATTTTGGACATCGCGAGTACAATTTTCACTTCTGCTTATTTCGGAACAGATAAGGCAGACATCTCGGCTAACATTTCCTTTAGAATAAGAAACATAAAAGTTGGTGAGACAAATCCCCACCCCCCCCTCTCAAAACATGTCATGGTGCAAATTACACAAAAACACAGCCACCAAATAAATGCCTACCTATTTGCGCAGTCATACCATTTACGGTATTCGTTAAAAAGCATAGGCAAGTAACCCGAACTGTAATATCGGCTAATCAGTGGAAAACAAAAGTAGGCAATACCAGAAATGTAAAGAAACATTTGGCACATCAATTAGTTCAATTTTTGGCATCTTGTAGATTGCAGCTGCTGGGCTCATGTAAACAGACACCAGTAATGATGAATCAGCCATCGTTAACGGCTCATCGCCATTAGACTCAACACAAGGCAGCTTAGTTTAGCACTCCGGAGTTTCTTAGCAAACTGTTGGCAACTTCTCCGACGCTTTCAAGAGGCTCCTGCTCCAATTGTCAATGGCACACACAAAAGAAGACGCAGAGAGCTCAAGGTGTCAAGCTTGTTGCAATTTCAACACTGCTGCGACACCTAATGCTTGCACTGGTAGCTCCTGCATAAAAGGAAGGGTACTTATGGACGAGGAGCATGTTGGTGCTGGTCAGGATTAAAGAAAGAATAAATACGTAGGACAAAGACAACACAACCACGTTTTTCAGTGAAGGTGTGCAAGTGGAATCTACACTTTTGCTCGCTTATAAAAAAAACATTAATTCGTTTCATTACCCAACATTATCACAAGCTTGATGGGCCAGAAGTGTAAAATTGCAGCATTGATAGCGATAACCGGCATTTATCTTGCTAAAGAAGCAAATACTTAACGACTACGTCGAACCCCGTCGAGAACTGACACGAGAAAAGTGGGAGCCCTAGCCATGAAGGAATCCTGATAACAGCACAGCTAGTGGGTGTTCAAAATCGACCAGCAGGTGAAGCGGGAGCTAGAAATGAAGCGAGCATCACGAGAAAACCAGAAATGCAAACGCGGGGGTCAAAGAGCACAAACCACGTGCGGACTGTAATCTTCCTGCCTCAACAACCAGGAAGTGCACATTGCCGGTCCTCAGCCTACATTGACCAATGATTGATCACATCATTTGAAATGGCGTAGCTGACTTGAGTGAGGAGTGTGTTCTGGTAACACACAAATTTAAAGGAATGAGTTCCTTCACATTCAGTCTACACTAAGATATTCATTTATGCCTATTAGGTTCTTTTCTATTAATTTACCAGGTCATTGTGGGTCTCAATCCACAATGACCAATCACTGATGGCATGATGTGCAATGGCACAGTGTAATGATTAAAATAAAAACTGACATCAGTTCGAAAGAGAGCACACAGGCAATATACATAATGAATCTGAATAAATGCATAGTCCCTTTACATTCAGACTACAGTAAGCTATTAAGTTTATATTCCGACATAAATCAGCATCATATTAACTAATAGAGAGAAACGGTACAGGCAGAAAAGGCATATTGTAGTGAGTGCGCAGGCGAGCTGGTGGAAATTAACCATTCTGATGTTAGCCTGAGACTGAGGCAGGAAAATAGGAAGTTTCAAAGTAGAAGAAAAAGGAACAGTCGAGGATACGTCTCTGAGACGTATCCTCGACTGTTCCTTTTTCTTCTACTTTGAAACTTCCTATTTTCTTGCCTCAGTCTCAGGCTAACACCAGAACAGAAAAGGCACTATAGAAAGGTTGGTTTCCAAGCAATGTTAGCGGCACCCTTCACACATAGCAAGTCATAGCAAGTACCGAACATATAGCTGTTGAAATAGAAACGTTGCCTGACACATCCGATCATAGCAGATGGCTATGAGCCATTCGCACCCCACGCTATATAGCACTTCCGTTTCACACAGACAAAGTATAAAAAGAGAAAAAAGAAAAAGCCAGAGAGTGAAAGTTATTTGACTCACTCGGTCGCAATAAACACCCCAAGACTCATCTTCACAACACTAGTCTGGGAGACTACCAGCTTGCAGACTATATTTGCTCGCTTTTTAATCTCCTCCACAACCTTAAATGACGAGGTACAACTTTGGTTTTCTGCAGGGAAGGTAATCCTCTTTGCGTTCCCCACTCCTAAGCTGCGAGGGGAGCCAAGTTGCAGCAAGGTAAAAAGTGGAGAGGATAGAGGAAAGGAGGAGGTGAGTAAGAGTGGAAAGCGCTAAGTGTACATCGGCCTTTAAGACTAAAAAAAAAAAACGAGTTTGCATTGACTTTGCGCAAGAAGTGCCTGTAAGTAGAGCTTTGCCAAACCGGCTTCATTTGAAATGTCCAAATATAGAAGTTGGCGATGAGCTCATACACACAAGAGCTACCGCCGAAGGGGCATTGTTTGGCACGCGAAGAGGGCTCACTGTCCTATCAACTGATTGTCATATTTTTAGCACAGCCCTTGCGTTGTCCGTTTTACTGTTGGCGGTCCCTCCTACGCGACCGCACGGTAGGTGGGAAACCGTAAAGTAGGTGTACCGTACGGTGCGTTAACCTTACCGTAACGCACTACGTGCAACGTAAAACACAGTACAATTCACTCATGTCACAAAGTAAAGGAAACAAGAATTTAATATGTATTTCCCTGAGGAAACAGACGGACGTCAATCATAAGCTGCTGTTGTGTTTAGGGAGAGAAAAAATAATAATAAAAATAGCGTACGGTACCGGTATCGCATCGTACCGGTACTGCAACGCGAATCCCCGTTACGCAATCAACTCCCGTACATCCGACAGAAGCAGAAAGAGAAAAGCGACGATTCGTCCGTCTCCCTGTGCACAACTGCGAACGTGACGCGAGATAACCTCTAGAGTAACTTGGTTTGTCTTCTGACGCGTACGAGAGGTGAGGCGACATTTTGATCGGTGATAAACAAGAGAGCGAGTCACTTTTTCGGCGTGAAGCGCGCGGGTGTGATATCGAAGGTGCGGTAAACGATGTCGCCAAAAGAAAACAATTAATTGTTACAAGGCGTCTGCGCTTTGCGTCTACAACGGGTGAAGACCATCGGGTTTCGAATGTTGTAAGGAAATATTTGGCGGTGTGCAGTCAGGACGAAAACGTCGCGTTCAAGCGAAATGTTTTGCCAAGAAAACAGCTGACCATGACGCCGAAATTATTTAGGGAGTGATCATCGTCGGTGTGGTCTTCCGCCCGGTCTTTTCGCGGCTCGCTCACCTATTTTTTGGCCCACCACGGTGTTGAAAGGGTTGCCCCCGAGCTGCGCTAAGAGGGCTGACATCTTGATCACCTCCGTGATTTACCGAACGATTGTGGCTGGAATCAAAACAGCTTATCACATCGGAGTCACGGCCATAAGCGACACACACACAAGCACACAACAGTTTGCTCGTCAATGGCGAAGCCTCGTTCGACTAGTTTCGTATAAGGTGTTACGGTGATTTAGTCAAGAAGTGACCAATGTTTCTAGTAAAAAACAAATATTGAACAAACATTTCTTACGTGTTATTTTTTACATGCAAAAAGGCTGGATTAATTAAGGCATATTTAGAAAACGGTACAAAGACACTGCGGGTTTTACTTGTTAAAGTTCCCTCTAGATGTCGTTAAGGTGCCGTGAGACACTAAGTTTCGGTTTCGTTTCACAAGGAAAAATATTTGTTCGTTTCGTGAGAACTTTGGCTAGGCGTTGTGGCGGCTGTTAGAAGTACTATTTTCTGAAACAACTATAGAGAAAAAAGAAAAATAGAGTATGTGTATGAGAGAAAGATAAAAAATAAGCGATGTCGTAGAAAAAAAATAGACGGGTAGATTATTTTTCAAATGGAATGCTCATAGGCTAGTTAGTACATACACCAAGTTTCGCGATTTTTAGAGCTCTAGTATTTGCAATAATTAATTTACTAATTTTGATAATTTTCATCTGGTGACCAGGCAACACTGGCCAAGCCAGGAAAGAAAATCAAGATCACATTTGGCACATTAAAAGCAGAAATATTCACTCACAATCGAAAGGATATCATTAATTTAAGTGATGTGCAATTGCTAGAAGCTTCTAAGCGAGTTGAGAATAAAGTATCCAAGCAAGCAGAGAAAGATTGGACGTACGAGGATTTAGTTAGCACTTTCGAGAGGGAATTGGAGAGATACCAAGTTAAAGGGCCACGGAAAAGAAAAACAAACAACAATGTATTTTCAAAAGTCTGGTTGTGTGTTAAAAAATAAATTTTACACGAAAAAAAAAATTGAGCACTTTTGACGGCGCGAGACTCGATTTAGTCGTCACCTCCTTTCCACTTGCTTTCTCTCGACATTTCGGGCGCGTTGAGGAGAGGTGGATCGGTTTGGCCATCACGTCGAGGTGGAGAGAGTGTATGACCGTATGACCATCTCGTTGAGGTGGAAAGAGTGTATGACCATTCCATGACGTCATGAACTTTGCACCCAGAATTTAAAATAAATCTCGCGTCGTAAATATTGCTCTAGTTTTTTTTCGCGTAATATTCTATTTTTAATGACGCGTGTCCCACCCACACTGTTAAAAAAAATTTTTTTTTCAAGAAGGTTAAAACGCAAACCGTATAAAGTTGGTGGGATATTAAGGCAGCCATAACGTGACGCCAAGAGACGTCTAGAGCACACAGATGAGCAGAGAAAAGGGAGGCCGCACAAGCAGACATAGGCGTAGACTACGGGGGGCCACCGGGACTCGTGCCCCCCCTGGTGACATCTGGGGGGGGGGGGGGGGGGGGGTGCAGAGCCCCCCCCCCGGCCCGGGCCATGATCCTTACCGAGACGCTGTTTACGTGCCATGTAACGAGCTTCTAGTAGTGGCATGTAAACAAAATAACGCCCACGTTGCCTTTATTGACAAAATACATGGGAACTTGAATCCCAGCGTGCTTTAGTTAGCTTCAATCTCCAGTTTTGGCGAGAAGGGGACGAAATAACCCCTCCTCCTGCTCCTTCTCCCCTCTCTCTCCCCCCCCCCCCCCCCCACGGCCGCCCCGCCCCGCCCCCCCCCCCCCCCCCCCCCCCCCCCCCCCGGGGAGAACCTTGGGAAAATGGAAAGTCTACGCCGCTGCAAGCAGAAGTAGCGTCCAGATGGGGGATTTTCAGTAAAGAAAGAGGGAGGCATCAGCATTAATCCAGGCCGAAATTGGGAAGGCAGGAACAGAAGCGGAACCAGAGGAGCACACAAAAAAAGACCCCAGGTTGAAAAAAAAAAAAAAAAAAAAGGAAGGGTAGGGCGTACGGAGGGGGAAGACTAGCTGCACACCTGATTGCGTGTTGGACCTTTGTTCAAACGCACGCATAAATAGTAGAGAGAGGTCTTTCCTTCTCAGCGACACGAAGTGTCGCAATTCAAGACATGATTGCGACACCTCCCACTTCGTAGCAGGGGATAACGGAATCTTGGTTTAACTCTCTGCCCACTTCGCACGACCTAAGACTATGGTCTAATGTTTTCAGTAAATTCCGGGCCGGTTTTGTCAAAATCGGTCCTTAAATAAGAAAAACCCAGCCTTTGCGCGAAGATCTTCATCTAGTTTTATTGTGGCACAAAACATTGCCTCCAAATACAGACTTGTAGTAGATCAACTACTCTACTCAAATTACTGTAGTTTAACTCCTTTTTTGAGTAGCTTCGTAACTTTCAATTATATTTTTATTGCGGTAATTAGTAGTTTACTTTATTAATTTTCCCGAGTAACTACTACTCGAATTACAAACTGAATTTTAGTGGTTGTTTTGCCTATAAACAAACATTCTAGCACAAAAAGGTACAAGATGTTGGAAGATCAGCTGATATTTGCAAAGAGGGCGAAGCATGTGGCGTAGAAAGGTGGGGGAAGAAAGTAATTGGGAGAGTCCGAAACCGCCACAAAAGTTTCACGAGCCCCCCCACTGCACCAACCCTGCTACGAGGCGCGGGGAGCGAACAGACACGACGCATGAGAGGCCGAGCAACTGTGGGATTCGCGCCGAAGACTGGCGTTTCTTTCTGTCCCGAAGCTCAAGAAGACTTGAGGCATTTCAAGAAAGAGCTTGTCCTCGCTTCTCTCCAGCGTAGGAACTCTCACCCACTACTGGAGGTGTACACACTGCATCCTCACTCAAAAGAGGCAACAAAATGCAGCACCCGCTCTGAAGCTCCTGTGGTGCTCCCGTAGTTTGTGCTATACTCGAAGAATCGTATGGTAAAGGGCAACGCGAAGGTGACATGTTTGTGTTGCCCTTCCTGCCAAAACTCAAAATATGCAGACCTTCAAAGATTTGAAGATCGTTAGTAATTCCCTCAACGTTTTTTTATATAAAAGGCAGGACTGGGTGAACTAAGAACGGTTAGTGAGAGGGTTCATGTGGAGATGTGCACTAACCCACGTGTCTGGGGACAGTCTCTTTACATAGAGAGGTGGGTGATCGATGCTAACCGAGTGATTAAGGGGATGAGCCGACAACGTCAGTGTGGCGTGAAAGAGAGAAACTGGGATGTTTATGCGGCTGGCTCCTGCCCTTTTACACGGGGGTGGAATCTACCACAGTCGGAACACAGACAGGAGAATGGGAGAGGGGCTGGGTCGTCATGTTGCAGCTTTTTTGGGGACCCGCAGAGCCCGAAGGGCACCGGTGTAGATATACCAGTATACCATATTTATAGGGTTGTTCGTTTTCGGGTAAAACCCGATTTTACCCGATTTTTACACCCCGAGCATGTTTCAGGAGAATCGGGTTAAACCCGATTTCTCCTCGAATTCCAAAACCAGATAACCAAGCCAACCTATTTATTTTTACGCCGCACGAAGTCTGCGGTGCACACACGCTACCTACCCTACATCGGGACAACAGTGACCTATAGTTCATTTCGCAAGCTGCGTGCAGCACTGTGGACGCTACACGACTCTCAACCAACCGCCCAACGGGCGCGCCTAACTCACCGTGACATTCTACGGAGGCCGGCTGAGGAAATGGGGCCTCGGAGACACATTTCCGTCCCCCCGCTGTGGAGCCAGAACCACCTCGGCAAGCCACGTAGCTTCGGCCCTGCTGCACGCAGCTTGTGAAATGCACTATCAATCCCCCATCGACAGCTGAGGTGTCGACACCCAGCAGGGTCTCTCAGGTAGCATGGGCATCTCGCAGGCGTCTAACCTTTCTTACGAACAACGTCCGAGCCAGTCAGTCGCGTAAACAGATCGGGAAAACTTAACAGGTTTAGTCCATAGTGAAATATCTGATCGAAGACGACTGCCCCTGGAACGGTTGGGGATTTCGTTGACACCTGAGGGAGAGGAGGATTCCGCGTGTGGTGCTTCCTTTGAAGCGACCGACGGCAATCGGAGCTGGAAAACCCTGATGTCCCCCCGATTACCAGCATGAAACAGACCCCTAATTTTAACGCGTTAGCGTTAAGAAGATCGTATTACGCTCTACAAAAAAACAAAAAAAAAAGAGGAAAAAAAAATACAGAAAAACGAACGTTTTATTGAGTGCATTTGTTACTTTAACCCCCCCCCCCCCCCCCCCCCCCCAAAAAAAAAAAAAAAAAAACGAATTTCAGAATGTGTCCACAAAAAACCCGATTTTTCCCCGATTATCAGCTTGAAAAATAGCACCCAATTTTTACCCCGCGAATTCAAAAAAAAAAAAAAATATATATATATATATATAAAACCCGAAAACGAACAGCGGTACCAGAGTCGGGAGAAGCACCTAAGTGTGAGCACCGCAGGAGCAGCAGGGAAAGCTGGAGGAAGCCTAGAAATAAGAGAACGAATCGGCTTAATATATGGGGTTCATAGACATACAGGGGGGTAGAAACAGACTAAAGTGGGTGGAGATTGGTGAACAATTAGAGGCTGAAAGTTTCACACTGTATGGGGTAGCAGAAACTTACATTAGGGATGAGGAGGAACTACCGTACATACCAAGCTACTCCTGGATGGGATACAACCGGAGGGGAGGTGAACGCAAAGGCGGAGGTCTAGGCATGCCACAAGACTGGGAAAGAGGGGAAAAACGGCAGAGAAAACTTATGGCTAAAAGGTCTGAAGTATGTATCTACATTCTGTGCAAGGTGTGGTGTATTTACAAGAAAAACGGGTTACAGAAATCAGCCCGGTTAGAACACGGCTGCATGCTGTCGCTCGGGTAGGCAGTCAGTCATTTCACGCGATCGTCTCGCGCGCACGCTGGACGTCAAGGCACGAGCACTGCCACCGATATAACATTTCCCCCGGCGTAATTGAAGAAACCAAAGGAAAACACACACTGCACACAATGCCGAAAACGTTATGCGTCGTATCTGTCTGGAGGACGACGATGTCTTGTGGGGTAGCGCTGTTGCACAGCGGGATTGTCGGTTGCCCTCTGTGGGGTGGTTGCAAACTCACTGACCACAGGCTCGTCGACGCAGTTCTCTGGATCCCTCAGGTCGGGCAGGAATCCGTCTGATGTGGCTTGCATCGAGTTTTCACGATGATGAAGCATCTGGTCTTGGTGACGGCGCCAGATATATGCCCCGAGCAGTCGTGACTCGAACCTGGAACGACACTGGGCCAGATTGCTTCAGAATTGTGCCGGGAATCCACTTCTGGGAGCCTCTATAGTTCCTCACGAGAACATTGTCGTTCACACTAAAAATCCTTGTTCGCGCCTTTCGCTGCGAGGTCGGGACGAACTGTTGATGTCCTACTCTTCCCCCAACGGAAGGCTTAATGGCATCGAGTCTTGTGCGAAGTCTTCTGCCTAAGAACAAACTGGCAGGTGTTTCTTTTGTCGTCGTGTGAGGGGTATTGCGGTACGTCAGAAGAAACGTTTGTACCGTCAACTCCAGGGAGTCTTGCGGTCGTCCTTTTCGGAGAGCAGACTTCAATGTCTGGACAAACCTCTCCGCGAGGCCATTAGTACTCGGGTGATAGGCCGCGCTCAAGATGTGACGGCCTCCTAGATTCTTAATAAAAGACTTGAATTCTGTTGAGACGAACTGAAGACCGTTGTCCGTAACAATGGCCTCAGGTACACCAAAACGACAAAACAAGTCCTGAAGACGTTGGATCGTGTGCTGTGATGTCGTCTTCTCCATCACATAGACCTCGGGCCACTTTGAGTGTGCATCTACGGCGACCAAAAACATCTTCCCCTTGACTGGACCCGCGAAATCCAAATGCACCCTTTGCCAGGGCGATGTCGGCCATGCCCAAGGGTGGAGGGGCGCGGGGACTGGCTCGTTCCGCTGTTGATAGCATTCTTGACATGCTTTCACTTGCTCTTCCAGGTCATTGTCAATTGAAGGCCACCAGATGTAGCTCCTGGCTAATTCCTTGCTTCTGACAATACCTGGATGACCCAGATGTATCTCTTCAAGCAGGAGATTGCGCAGTTTTGGTGGTACGACTACCCGCATGCCATACATCAGACACCCTTGGTGCACAGTGAGCTCCAGACGTCTGTCAAAGAAAGGCTTCATTTCCTTGTCAGTGGTGGACGATGGCCAGCCCACGTGTGTCAAGTCGAGTACTTTGCTTAACAAAGGGTCGTGGCGTGTGGCACGAGCAATGTCATGGCTGGTGACAGGTAGCGTATCTAGACGCAGAGAATGGAAAGTTTCGTTTCCTTCGGTAGATTCTTCTGCCACAATGTCTAGTGGCAATCTTGACAAGCAGTCTGCTTCAGTGTTGTCACTTGATTTCTTGAACTGGAGCGAGTAGCTGTATACGTAGACAGCGTAACTACCCAGCGCTGCATCCGTGCAGCAGCCATTGCTGGAATACCTGTTTTCGGGCCGAAAATGGTTTGCAAAGGCTTATGGTCTGTACTCAAGGTGAAGAAACGGCCGTAAATATACACGTGGAATTTTTTAACTCCAAAGATCAGGGCCAGTGCTTCTTTCTCAATCTGACTGTAGTTCTTTTCAGCCTCCGATAAGGTACGAGACGCGTAAGCCACAGGTTGAACTTTTCCGTCCGGAGAAACTTAAGAAAGAACGGCGCCTATGCCGTATTGCGATGCGTCACAGGCGAGCTGCAGGGGTCTTTTGGGATCATAATGAACTAAGATCGGTGGGGAAGTCATCGCAGCTTTGATTTTCTGAAAAGCGGACTGGCAAACTTCGTCCCACGTCCATTCTTCTCATTATCTCAGCATCTTGTACAAGGGGTATGCCAGCGTAGAAAGTAGCGGAACGAACTTTCCGTAGTAGTTCACCATCCCAAGGAACGACTGCAGTTGCTGCTTGTTTTTCGGAGCAGGAGCATTCAGTAGTGCAGACACTTTCTCAGGGGATGCGCAAACACCTTCAGCGTTGATGACGTGGCCGAGATAACGTAGTTCGTGCTGAAAAAACGAGCACTTGTCACGCCGCACTCGCACACCACGTTCTTGTAATCTCGACAAGACGGCTTCGAGATTGCTGAGGTGTTCTTGCTTCGACTTTCCGGTGATCAGGATGTCATCGAGATAGCAGCTGACACCCTTCAGGCCCTTCAGCATATTATCCATTATCCTCTGGAAGATGCCTGGTGCTGATGAGATGCCAAAAGCAAGACGGTTCATGGCATACAGCCCTTTGTGCGTGTTCAGCGTTAGCAACTTTTTTTAGTTGTCCGCCATAACCACCTGTTGGTAAGCCCTGCTGAGGTCGATCTTTGAGAATTCTTGTCCGCCAGCTAAGGCCGCCAACAGCTCATCAATACGTGGTATGGTGTACCTGTCCACCTCCAGGCAGGGATTGAGCGTAGCCTTGAAATCTCCGCAGAGGCGTATACTGCCATCCTTTTTTACTACAGGTACAAGGGGTGTCGCATACTCGCTGGTAGCCACGGGCGTGATAACTCCCAACTTTTCCATTTTTGCCAATTCTGTTTCGACTGCTGCTTGCAGTGCGAATGGAATGCTTCTAGCCTTCAGAAACTTCGGCTGTGAACCTTCACGAAGAAAAAGTTCGGCTTGTTCTCCAGAAATGGTGCCAAGCTCATCTTTGAACAGGTCGCTGTGGTTCTCCAACAAGGCGTCCAACTTTTGTTTGAGACTCTCCGACGTGTCGAGCCTGTTGACAGGGACCAGGCTCTTCCAGTCTAGCCGAATTTCTCGCAGCCATTCTCTGCCAAGCAATGCCGGTCCCTTGGTTTCCACGACGTACAGTGGAAGCTCCTTACTTTGGTCGTTGTGCTGCACAAAAGCCAAGGCCAGACCCTTCGGCTTCACAAAGTCTCCTGTATAGGTGCGAAGTGTCAGCGTTGTAGGTTGTAGCTGCTTTCTTGGGAACAGCTTCCGAAATTCAGCCAAGGAGACAACGGACACAGCTGCGCCTGTGTCAAGTTCCATTGTAAGCTTCACACCGTCAACGTTTATGAGTACGGTGATCGGTTCCAAGCCCGCAGCCTTGACCGCTTGCAGACATACCGCGTCGTGAACGGACGTCAGCGTTTTCACCTGCCTTTGTCGTTTCGATTTTGTCGGCTTCTTGTTACCCGAACGGCAGGCGCGCTGAATGTGCCCTTTCCGGTTGCACTTGAAACATGTGTCACCGACGTGGGGGCACGCATCACTGCGGTGGTTGGTCGAGTCACAACGGAAACAACTTGACTGCTCTGGTACTTGCTTGTCGATCCGCGCTTTGTGGTCGACCCGAACCTTGTGAACGTCAGGGACCGATGCACCGCTGGTGTGCGTTAGCGCTGCACTTTTAGTTGCTATTTCCATCGCAAGAGCCCTCTCTACGGCTTTCTGGAAAGTCAGCTTTTTGTCTTCTGTGAAGAGGACGCGCTGTACATCTTCTCGGCGGAGGCCGCACACAAAACGGTCGCGTAGCGCCTCATCAAGAAAGCCTCCAAAATCGCAGTTCTGTGCTAGATCCCGAAGTACCGCTACAAATTCGGCGATGGACTCACTTTCTTCTTGCGAACGCTTGTAGAACTTCGCCCTTTCCGCTATGACGGATGGCTGCGGCGCAAGATGATCGCCCAGAAGCTTGAGTAACGCGGTAAACGACTTTTCGGACGGTGACTGCGGGCCGTAAGCGACCAACAAAGCGTACGTCTTCGGACCGATGAGACTCAAGAAGGCATGGACCTTCTTACCTTCGGGAACCTCGTTTACCAGGAGGTATGACGCCAGTCTTTCTTCATAGGAGCGCCAGTCGCTCGTCGTATCGTCGAAAGACTCGATGTGCCCGATGCGACTCATGGTCTTCGCTGAGGGGTTGCCGCTTGATGGCCGCTCCAGGATTCCGAGGCTGGACAATCCTTGGCTCCAGTCAAGCCCCCAGCAGTCAGACGATGATCCAACCCGTGGACCCCAACATCCTCGTCGCCAATAAATGTGGTGTATTTATTAGAAAAACGGGTTACAGAAATCAGCCCGGTTAGAACACGGCTGCATGCTGTCGCTCGGGTAGGCAGTCAGTCAGTTCACGCGATCGTCTCGCGCGCACGCTGCACGTCAAGGCACGAGCACACAAGGGTGGCCCAGTGGACCATACGCCGTAAAACGAGTCGAAAAAATCGACGCCTGCACATAGAAAGCTCGAACTTTCACCGAATGTGCTTTGAGGTGATGCATTCTGGCTGATGAAAGTTTAAGGCATAACTCACTTTTTGTGAAAAACGAGACCCAACAAACTTGTGAGTGTAAATGTTAACAAATGCGCTAAACGTTTTTTTTTTTTTTTTTGTGAAGAATTAGTTTGATTTTGTTTAGTCCGCGAAGATGCTTTATCTGTTGCAATACTGCAGCCAATGCAAACACATATGAGCCCCTTTTGATTTTTTTTTTATATATGCAAGCCATTGAGAAAACATTATCTTCTTTTAACAAGGAATGTGTTTTATCAACAGATTTTCGTGGAGATCTCGAAAAGCGTTGCGCCCATAGGCAAGCATATAATACAAAAGACTTGAAAGAGGACATTCTCCGGCAGGTTTTGAAACCATCTCATGGAGATTGCGAGCCAAGTTCTTTACCGACTGAATTGTCAAGGGAGTATTACTTTTCTTCATTGCACTGCACTATCAAGAGACGGTGTTTGCTCTCGCACGAGAAAAACACCATTTTGTGTCTGAAAAACATCGTATGTCAGACACCAACGCGTTCGAACGCCGAACGCAGGACGCCAGCGTTCGAACACGCTCAAATTAGGGATGCCGCGAACCTCCCGAAGGTCGAGCACGACAGGTTCGAAATGTTCGACTTCACTAAGGTTCGAACTGGAAAAGTTCGCAACTTTGAACAGCATTGAGGTTCAAATTCAAATAATTCGAAAGTGTTAAGGTTTCTGAAAGTTAGAGTTTGAAGATATCAAGTTTTTTTAGAGATAGAAAAATTCGAGTATTTCGAATGTATTCAAGATTCAAGTTCGAAAAATCTAATGTTCGAGTTTTTCGAGGTACAAGTTCGAAAATTTCGATTTTAAGTTCCAAGTCTGCATTTCACGGATAGAAATAAAATTCGGCAGTTTCAAACTAAGTTTTTATAAATTCATCTAAAAAAAGTGAAAGCCGTTTACAACTTCCTGTAACGCCGAATTGGAGCGCAGCTCTTGAGGAGGAGGAGTGGAGGGTATATTCCTCCTCCTCCCTCGTGATCATGCCTGCTAGTCCTCCTCCCCTCCTGCTCCCCCTCCCTCTCCTTTACCACCTCCTCGTCCTTCAAGCTCCTCCCCTCCCCTCGCCTCCGCCTCCTCGTCTCTCCTCCCCCCCTCCTCCACCTTCGTACTGCTTTCCTCCTTGCCGCTCAAGCCGGACAATGAGGGGAGGAGGAGGAGAAGGAGGGGGAGGAGGAGGAGGGGGAGGAGGAAGAGGGGGGGGGGAGGAGGAGGGGAGGAGGAGAAGGGGGAGGAGGAGGAGGGGAGGAGGAGGGGGAGAAGGAGAGGGAGGAGGAGGAGAGGGAGGGGCGCGGTTACGCCGACGCCGACGCCGACGCCGACGCCGACGGCGACGGCGACGGCGACGCCGACGCCAACGGCGACGCCGCTCAGGCTGGAAACGGGCCCCTAAGAGCTGCGCTCTAAAAATTCAGAAATGTGCTACAACTTTTACTGAAAACGTTACCCACTTCTCTTACACCGTGAAGATACTCCTTCCTTCTCAGTGCTGTGGTACTGACGGTACTACCTGCATTACTCGTTATTAAAGGAGTCATGAAACGCTTTTCCAACTTTTTTCTGTTTAGCTTTCCTCCTCGACTCATACATCGCGCATTCTACCAAACAGTTTAAGAAGACGGAAAGGGGGAGTCCCCTCTTGCTCGGACTCTCGCTTGTGTAATCCGGACACGTCCATCCTCCCTTTATACTCGTTTTCACCTCAAGAAAAAAAGGACGTTTTGCGCATTGTTCATACGCCGGGCGAAGTAGTTCTTACAAGATTTAGTTGTCGGAGGAAGAAGCGATCCTTTTGGCGTTTGAAACGTATACGTCTTGATTAGATAACATATATCTAATCTGAAATGCACCTACATATATATTAATTCTCCTCGTAAAAGGGAAAATTAGTAATGCTCCGCGAGGAGCCGGACTATTTTTACTTCGGTTCTTGAGGTGAAAACGGGTATAGAAGGTTAGCCCGTCGCTCAAAATTCAGAGAAAAGTTGCTTTCCCCACCCCGTTCACCCCGAAGCTAACAGTACTGTGAAGCTACGTGCTCGTTGGGCCAGCCACACTTTTGCCACGTGATCACGCTCTCTCGCGCATACCCACGCGCAGAGAATGAGCTCAGGTGATGAAAGGGAAGCGGCTGATTGGTCCGGCAAGCGCGTAGCTTCCGCCACAATGACAGCTTAGGGGTGAAGGGATTAAGTGAGGTTCGGTGCCGTGTGACGTGCGTTTGGACCCGATGACGCGCTTTGGGGACCACGGATGTATCACAGTGAAAAGGCAGAGCTTACGAAGGGAAGGAGGTACGAAATAGTCCGCTGTGTTTTCAAATTTTTGTACCGAAAGTCAGGCTTTTGACTTTCTTCCTTTTTCTTTTGGCGCACTGAACGATGTGCTATCAAGGTCTGTTCACACGATGCATCTTTTAGGCGCGCAACAGTTTCGCGACACTCAAGTTTCGCGAAATGCGCTCGTTCACACGTGCCGCTTCACGTGCAACAACAACACACACCGATGCACCGTTTTGAGTGAGCTCCGAATCAGATCGCTATTTATCTGGGGACCTGCTTTGCGCATTTTATGCAGTCAATTCACGTTAATTTTTTTTTTCTTCTCACATACTGCACTACTTGGAGCGATCTCGCGTGTGCGCAAAGCCGATTGAGGCGGCAACCTGTACGTGCAGGACATGTGCCGGCGCCGAGCCCGTACGCAGCCAATTCATTGCCAAAGCTCCTATCAATGCACATGGTATTCATAGAAACAGTACGCCCCAACCTGGTTACTTCTCGACGCCCATGTCTGCCCCGAGTTTACTGTGCCAACTGTTTCAGAGAGCGCACATGGTTTCACGTTCGCTTGTAAACAAAGCAAACTTGGTTTCAGTTTACTCGATGGTCTCTTATCCAGCGGTATCGTAGCGACAAAAACGCTATGAGCACTATTCTGATCTCGCCAACTCCCGCTAATTGTCTTCGTCCAGCGCTGGATTTTTTTCCGATAGGCTGCTTACTTTTCCTTCAGTGGTGCTTGACGTGCTTCCGGAAGCGCCGGCCATATCCATCGTTCGTGGTTTCGGTTTTTTCGGATTTGTCTCCGCTACAACACCGGCAGTGAAGTGGTCTTCTCAAACAGCTCGCTCCCCCCTCAAAGGCCACGTGAAAGCGTTTCTGAGCGGCCATTGGCGGCGCCCTCAGAGTGATTGACAGGACTCGGCAGTTTCAGCAAAAGCTCGTTCCAAAAGCGAGGTGTGCGCGCAACTTTTTTTAGATGCGCGCGTCCTTTTCGGACTCGTTCAGACGGCGCAACCATTTCGCGAAACTACATTTCGCGACACTAGATGCGCGAGAAAAATGCATCGTGTGAACGGGCCTTTAGTAAAATAACAATATAAATTGATTTATTCCAGCTTAAAATTCGTTTCATGAGCCCTTTAATGCGAAAGCCTTACTTGTCCCATTATATGCCGATAAAAATACGATTGAGCGGCACGCGCCGCTCAATAAGAGACCCAACTTGTCCCATTACCTTGGCGTCGTCCTTGCGGTCGTCCTAGAAGTCGTCTTCGACCTCTAGGACGACCCTGCTTGTCCCATTACGCGAAAAAGCGGCGGCGTTGTGCTCGAAAGGTGGTTATAAAAATACGTCAAGCGTGGTGTTACCGCCGGAGCGCCGTGTGCAAAAGATGCGCTTCGGACTTCATCTGTGCTCGCTGTGCTTCGTGCGATGCACTGTGAGGCGATCGCGCCTACATCTCGGAGGCAGCGTCTACACCTACGGCAGCTTCCGCAGGCGAACCTGGCCACCTACGCAAGTACACCGCAGCATCCTTAAAGGAACCCTTAAAAGAAAAAAAAAAGTTTTCTTTTAAACAGTCTGGTTGGGACACGCGTTTCAAAAAATAAATTTTGCGCACAAACAATTTTTTTGGGGGGCAATATTCAAGGCGCGAGACGTGATTTAGTCGGTAGTCACCTCGTTTCCACTTGTTTTCTCTCTCTCTCGGCATTTCGGGCTCATGGAGGAGAGGTGGATCGGCGTGGCCATCACGTTGAGGTGGAAAGAGAGCACGACCATTCCGAGACGTCATGGACTTTGCGCCCAGGATTTTAAACAAATCTCGTGCCGTGAATATCGCTCTACACAATTTTTTTTTCGCATAAAATTAATTTTTTGAAACGCGTGTCCCAATTAATTGTAATTCTTTTTCTTTTTAGGGGCCCTTTAATTGTCCTCCTCAATGCGTAGTTCTCGACGTCGTCCTAGGCGTCATTCTCGACGTCGTCCCAGTTGTCTTACACGTTGTTCTCTAGGACGTCATTCTCGACGTCGTCCTTGACGCTGTTCTTGACGTGACGTCGTCTTAGAAATAGTCCCAACGTCGCACTTGACGCCGATCTCTGGGACGTCGTTCGATACGTTGTCCTTGACTTTAATGTGTGTAGAAACATTACACGAAAACATTTCTCCCGTGGGACTATAATGCTTTCGCCTTCCCACACCTAAGCAGTCTTGAGTGTCCTGCTGCCATTGTTTTTTTTTTTTTTTTTGTAACTTATGAAACAAGCGTTGAACTGGTTGAATGGTTCATCAAAAAACACTGAGGCGGGCAGGTGAACGTAATTCCTATTTATTATGTCTCCTCGCTTAGTCGACCTTTAAAGACCTTGAGCAAAAACACGTCTGCGATACGAAAGGCACCAAAACATTTACGTGACCACTCAGGCGAAATTAAATTAACTGCGTCGTCAGGTGGGTTCGGCACTCACCGACAAGATACCATGGCTAAACCATGCATTCTTTTCTATCAGGTCATCCCCATGTTGCTGTTGTGCACGGAACCCGGCTCTTCTGATAGCCGTAAGGATCGCACCATCAAGGCAGACTACGGAGCCTTCGAAGGGAGCAGCATCTGCGGCCTGTCATCGCATCCGGAACAGCGACACGTGCCGGAACTGGAAGAAACGCCTTTCTGCAAACCTTCGTCAACAACAGCGCTGCAAGCGGTGCCCATAAGAGCCAAGCCAGACAGGACGCACGCCAGTGGGTTCGGCACTCGCCGACAAGATACCATGGCTAAACCATGCATTCTTTTCTATCAGGTCATCCCCATGTTGCTGTTGTGCACGGAACCCGGCTCTTCTGATAGCCGTAAGGATCGCACCATCAAGGCAGACTACGGAGCCTTCGAAGGGAGCAGCATTTGCGGCCTGTCATCGCATCTGGAACAGCGACACGTGCCGGAACTGGAAGAAACGCCTTTCTGCAAACCTTCGTCAACAACAGCGCTGCAAGCGGTGCCCATAACAGCCAAGCCAGACAGGACGTACGCCAGTGGGTTCGGCACTCGCCGACAAGATACCATGGCTAAACCATGCATTCTTTTCTATCAGGTTAGTTGGAAAAGGGTACTTAAGTCGTTTAGAACTAGTAATCGCTTTTTAGTTGTTGTGCCGAGCCCACAGTGTTGTTTTCTTCTGATGAAGTGTTGTGCATGTGTCTTAAGTCTTCTTGTTTGTGGTGACGTTGAGTCAAACCCAGGGCCAACTGATCACGAGCTATTGATAAAAATTAGCGCTAATGTAGACACTCCTGAAGCGTACTAATGGTTTAGAGGAAAAATTAGAGAACTTGTCCGCTAGGGTTACGTCAAACGAAGACCTCATAAAAACCCAGGCAGAAGAATTTCAAAAACATGTTCACACTCTGGAACAAAAAATTGATGATCTCGAAAACAGAGAGCGTAGAAATAACTTAGTGATATATGGACTAAATGAGCCTTCAGATGAAAATCCGTCTTCACTAAACGAAAAGGTACTCACAGAAATATTCGAAAAAAAATTAGAAGTAACGATAAACACTATCGAGCGCATTCATCGCCTAGGAAAGCCTCGCAGAGGCTTCCAACGTCCCGTCATACTCAAACTTATGGATTACCGAGAAAAGCAGGTAATACTTCAAAATGCAAGAAAGCTGAAAGGCACGAATATATCTATCGGTGAAGACTTTTCATTTCGGGTACGCTCCATCAGAAAGCTGCTTTGGGGCAGCTCGCAATCTAACAGGGAAAAAGGTGATAAGGTGTATCTGTCCTACGATAAGCTGAAAATAAACGGCGAAGTTTACATCTGGAATCACCAAAAAAATGATAAAGTAAAACTTGGGCAGAGTAGCCATCCTCTGTCCGATACCGCCGCATGACAAAGTGACGAGACAGAAAAAAAGGAGCTAAGGCTGATATCACTAAATGCGAGAAGCATCGTGAATAAGGCTAACCAACTAGAGGCGCTAATATTTACTTACGACCCACATGTAATTATGATATCAGAAACGTGGCTGCATGAAGGTATTCAAAACAGTGAAGTGGTACCGCCTAACTACAGGTTAATTCGCAAAGATAGATGTTCCCGAGGTGGCGGGGTTGCAATAGCTATAAAGGAAAACCTTGTTTACCAGTTAATGGAACGCGTTGGTAACACAGAAAGTGTTTGGTGCAAGTTAAACTTTTTCGGGGCTTGGATAACACTCGGGACTGTCTACAAAAAACCCGGGTCGTCCTCAGAAGAATTAGCAGAAATAATTGATTACTTAATCGATAACACTAATGCTCGAACTAAATTAGTAATAGGAGGAGATTTCAACGCTCCCAATGTAAGTTGGTCTCAAGATGGTGTGGCTAGCCTGGGTACAAATGTGTCTGAGTCGCTGCTTGAGCTCGCTTTCAGTCGTGGTCTGCGTCAGGTTGTTACAGAACCCACGCGTGTTACCGGCACGTCACGTTCTTTACTTGATCTATTGTTTGTTAGCAACGACTTCGATGACTGCAATGTTTTTGTCCATGACGGCATATCTGATCACAAATTGGTATTTTTCAAGTGTAAAATGTCTGTGTGTCACGCTAACCCGGCTCAAGTGAAAATGTACTACGATTTTGAAAGGGCGAATGACGAGTCGATAGTTGACCATCTCGAGCAGTATTTCGACGGCTTCGATCAGATGACCGATGTAAATGAAATGTGGTTAAGATTTAGATCTGCAGTAAACCATTGCATTATTAATTTTATTCCTCAAAAACAGAAAAAGATTAAACGCCAAAACCCATGGATCACGAGGGAAATTTTACACGCAAAACGAAAATTGAAAAGGCTCCGCAAGCACCATTCGCATGATGTTTGTGAGCAGGCTGGTAATCTAAAAAGGAAGATAAAGTCAGCCAAAGAAACGTACTTCACAAAGTCATTACCTGAATTTCTTTTATCTGCCCCCGAAAAGTTCTGGCGTTATCTATCACCGGTGAGAAGCAGCATCACCCAGTTGTGCATTAACGGCGACTCAGTGAGCGACAAGGCAAAAATCGCGATCGAATTTAATCGGTATTTTCAATCTGTGTTTACAAGAGAGTCAGGTAATCACAATACAATCCCAATTAGAGTTAACGTGAGCAGTCTTATATCTGAGCAGGGTATACTGTCGTTGTTACGATCACTTGACGCTAAAAAATCACCCGGACGCTTTACCTAACGCATTTCTCCAAAGGTACGCTGAGTGGGTCGCCAAATACCTATCATGCATATTCACTAGATCAATCCAAGAAGCGGTGTTACCGGATGGCTGGCTAGTAGCTAGAGTTGTTCCCGTCAAAAAAAGTGGAAAAGGTGACTCGATTGAAAACTATCGTCCCATTTCTCTGACATGAGCATCCTGTAAATTGTTGGAACATATCGTAAATAAACACCTTGTTTCTTTCCTCGAATCAAAAGGTACAATTAACCCCAGCCAACATGGTTTTCGTGTGGGACTGTCAACAGTGACTCAGTTAATTGAATTTTATCACGAATTATCAACCTATGTAAATGAGAGAACCCAGGTGGATGCGGTGTTTATTGATTTATCAAAGGCCTTTGACCGAGTACCTCACCGTAAACTAGTTAAAGTATTAATAGACCTTGAAGTTCCCTCATATATTATCAGCTGGATAAATGCGTATCTCACAAATCGCCAGCAATTCGTGGATGTAAATGGTGCCTTCTCGGGATTGTTAGATGTTCATTCTGGAGTACCCCAAGGGTCGGTTTTGGGCCCCTTACTTTTTTTGATATATGTTAACAGCTTGTTTTCAATTTCAACTAGCGGCCCCATAAAAATAAGAATGTTTGCAGATGACTGCGTAATTTACACACCCGTATATTCAGTCGAAGACCAGATAAATTTGAGCAGCACATTATCAGGCATTGCGTCGTGGTGCCAAGATTATAACATTATGATTAATGTTCACAAAACGCAGTACATGCATGTTTCAACTAAAAAAACTGTATTGACATTCAACTATGTTGTTTGTGGCTTCAAGCTGACGAACGTTGAGAGTTATAAATATTTAGGAGTGATTATCGCAAGTGATTTAAAATGGAGCAAACATGTGGAATACATTCGAAAAAGGGTAACAAGCTATGGTTTCTGAAAAGAACGCTAGGCGGAGCTCCTCCCTCGGTTAGACTTTTAGCATATAAAAGAATTATTAGGCCTATCCTTGAATATGCGTCTGCGGTCTGGGATCCTTGGCAATGCTGTCTTGTTAAGGAACTCGAAGATGTACAATCACTGGCGGCACGTGTAATCTTTTCGGATTTTAGACGGACCACGTCGGTCACGGGACTTAAAACAAAAGCAAATTTACAGCTTTTAATAAACAGAAGGGCATGTCAGCGGGTGAAGTTGTTTTTTCAGATATATAATAACCTCCTAAAAATAGATGGCTCAAAATACCTAAAGCCAAGAACATTTCACTCTCAGCGCTTACACCATTCGAAGATGGTAGCACCTATTAATGCTAGAATAAATGCATTCAAACAGTCTTTTTTTGTGCGTACAATTGAATTATGGAATAAACTTCCAAGTGAAATAGTAAATCTTGATTCTTTTTCCATTTTTTCAAATGCCTTAGATGCGGTTTTTGAGTGTTAAAATGTTCTACTTGCTGTGTTTTTGAATTGTATAAGGAGACGATGTTTTGTATTAAGTGATATTGCTTTGTTAGAAGTTAAGCTATTGTTATGGTTGTGTGCGCTAGAAGAAGAGTGTGTGCACACAAGTATTGTTGTTTTAATTTGTATCAGAGACAAATGTGCCAATATTTCTGTATCATCCACTCCTGCTTTGGCCCTAAAAGGGCTGGCAGTATTGATAAATAAAAAAAAAAAAAAAAAAGGTAGCGCGCTGTCTTTAGAGGTTTGCTCTCACCGGGACCACATGGCGAATTCGCGTGGTTCTTTCTGCGCGCTCTCGAGCGCTCTTTCCAGAGCGCGTGAAATCGGGTGGTTGAAAGAGAGTGCTGTGGCCTGATCGGGTGGTTCATTCCGAAGGCGCCTCTCCCTCTCAGAGCGCTCTCTGGCACTCCGTCTGCAGCCGTCGGAGTGCGGGGCGGCGCAGGCGTCACGTGGTAGCTGGACGGTGATCACGTGGTTTTGTTGACGATGGCCGGCAGTGGTCTGTGGTGGTGTGCGGGGTCCGGCATGATGGTGATTGATGCGTGGTTCTACAAAGTGCTCGTGCATTTGACGGTGTGAGGATTACAACGTACAGAACGACATTCGTTTGCGACCGTAACAGGAAAAGCCGACGTGTGAAGTGTTCCCAGTGGGCCAGTGCTTTCACAAGATCGTTCATCTCACGGCGGTGAATCCGCTAAGCCTAACCGACGACGAAACAGCTCGCAGAGCTCGCCGCTGTTTTATTGGATTTTGTAGTCGCTTCAAGAAAATTTTTGAGGTTTGGTAAAAGTGCGTTCAAAGGTTTGTGTTGTAAAATAAAGGGAGAGCCGAATAGAATGCACTGTGATTTGTGTCACATTGCGATGCTTGCACGATATTTCGCCGTGAGAAAAATGCGGTTTATTAACCATTTTATATTCGCCTGCTCAGTCGTACGCATGACCGCTATTGCAGCGCGTTCACTGTCGAAAACGCGACGAGTTGACATCCGTTTCCAAGCGTTGGCTTTCGTTCAGTTCTGCAAAAATCAATTCGCATACTGTTTTTTTTTTTTTACATGCCGATAAGTAAAACAATTTACGTCACAAACGTTATTTCATCACGTTGCGAGCGTAATTTTGCTCAATCGTCCACCGTACGCTGTAAGATCGTGTGGTTTTTAATGCATTACCAATGCCCAGAAATTTTAGTTCCGTGACTGCTCTGAGAATCTCGGAGCGCTCTGAAGCCAGCAGTTGTGATCGGCTGAAAAGGATCCAGAGTAGCTCTGGCGGCGAGGAGGGGGCGCTCTGCTGAATCGAGGTCAGAAAGGAGAGGCGACCACCCGAATTCACCAACAGCCGACGCCACGATCCTCCGAGTGAGCCAAAAATTCACAGGGTCTCTTATGCCTAAGATAAGCGTCTGTCTTTAAAGAGATACTAAAACGAAATTTCAGCGTTCATTTTTTGGTCTGTCTGTGTTCAAAGGAGCAGCATCACATCGAACATACCAATACCTTGTTAAAAAAACCTCGAAATGGAGTCTTAAACCAATTAAACGATTAGCAACGAGCACCTGGTGGATGCCGCTAACGCCTCGCTTGTAATGCCCGTCTAGGAACCTCGACAGCTAGTGACGGTGAGTGTCTCGCCTCCGGCCACGACGAGAGAAGAGGGGAAGGAGGAACTCCCGTCTTCCCGAGAATCCCTTTTGCGTGTTCCAGAAGTAGCTATTGTCCCCCTACAAGACTATAAAAAATTAACCCGTCACTCAAAATTCGTACAAAATCAGCCACTTCGGTGGCTGGAAAGACTATGCCATTCTCTCGACGTCAACCTCGCCGTAGCTTTGCTCGTCCCGAGACGACCTATGTCACAATTGCGTTGGATGTCACGCGGTCTCCACTGGGCCTTCTCCGAGCGCTTGCCAGAGTGGGCCGTTTATAACGAAAAATACAGCCACCAGGCTCAAAATACAAACGTGCGATTGTGATTTACGGATATTGTGGATCATATTCAACCTATTTTTAAACACGACGGGAATATTTCAAATTTCGTTGAAGTATCCCTTTAATGCATCGGCGCTTGGGCTTTTGCGGTCAAGTCGTCTTATGGATAACAGAAAAGACCCTGTGCGTTTTTGCAAACTAGTAGCAATCCGATCAAATATCGCCTTAATGCAATGCTGGCGTAAGACAACGAAATATGCAGGGGAACGCATTCATAGGGATCCAGGATTCCCGATAATTTTAGTTGCTCTGGACGTTTGTTTTCGGCGGGATGACCCATGGGATAGAGAAAACAATGAACACGGGCACAGCGTTCGATACAAGTCAAGGTTGAGGAGAATGCAACCAGACTAAATTAGAGGATCGCCCGGCCTAATACAGCTGATCAGATCACGACCCGTTGTTATCGGGCTAACCATATTGCCGCTGCCTAGAACTTTTCTTCTTTGATGAATGGAGATATTGGCCGCTGCAGAATTCAGCCTGTTACTAATAATGAATAAGCGACAATTCAGCGTTCGCTGCAGCGCATGGATGTCGCTCGACGCGCGCGCCTTTCCTTGCCACAAAAAAACATGCGTGTAAAAAAAAAAAAAAAAAAGGCTAATGCTATGAAGGACGCTTCTAGCAAATCACCCCGGTTGAATTTCAAGTTTGCAGATCAGGGATCTGTTCACCTACACGTTACCTCGAAGCGACCTACGGAGTTGTGCGCGGGAGAGGCTGTGCGGAGACTGAAAGAAAAAGGTGAGGTACGAGGCCGAGGCCACCCTAAAGCGATCATTCAGCGCTTTACAAGCGCGTCGTTTGTGGCACGATTATCTAAAGGTAAGACTCCGAGTGCAATTTGAACTCCACTTCACACACTGACTTCTCGTGTTATTTATATTTGTTGCCTGGAGGCTGGAACCTACGGGGGTGAAGTTGGTCCAAACTTTGTCAAACTTTTGTTCAGAAGCTAGTTCGTCAAAATTTTGAACTCAGCAGGTGCGAAAGTTCGAAAATCGCCGAATTTCTTAGCGTAGTAAGTTCGAAAATGCCGAATTTTATAGCGTGAAAAATCGGAAGTTCGAAAACAGTAGGATTTCTCAGCACAGAAAATTCGAAAAGCGTCGAATGTTTTTATGCAATAGGTTCGACGTTTGGAAACTTTGCGAACCTTTCGGACCCCTGGGTTCGACCTTCGAACCTCAGGTGCGCAAAAAGTTCGCGGCATCTCAATTTTAACAATACACCTCCCCCCTTCTTCCCCCTCCTCCTCCTCCTCCTCCTCCTCCTCTCCCCCCCCCCCCCCCCCCCCCCCCCCCCCCCCCCCCCCGTTCTCCACTTTCACTGCCCAGCTGCACCCAAGGCGGAAATTTTAATGTTGGTTTCGGCATCATCTTCATTTGCAGGTTTCTCAAGAGCTATTTTGAATTTCGAGACAATAACTAACATACAGTAAAGACCCGGGTACTCAGAAATTGCAGATTGTTTGGGTAGCTCTGAAAATGGCCGGTGTACCCTTTTCAATGACTTCCCTACACTGCTTCGACCTAAAAGTAAAACTACACGGCGAGTATAGAGACGCTGCGAAATGCATATTTGTGCCATTCTCTTTTCCTTCTACTTATCTAAATATTAGAATCAACCAATATCATATTTTTATTTTTTGTTTTGCTTAAGCCCTTTTCGGCGTAGGTTTGGCGCAATTCTTAGCAAAAACGGAACTTTGGCGCAAGATGTACCAGACCTTCGTTCACCGTGCAATTTAGCGCAAATGGCGCAGCACTTTCATTGCTGGGGCCCTAAACTCGACAAACACAAAGTTCGGGCCGATGTTAACGGAGCGCACCGATTGGGACAACCACGACAATAACTTCGCGTTTTTGTCGCCGACGTCCAATCAGCGCGCTCCGCGAACTTTCGGCTCCAACTTTGTGTTTAAGGGCTCCTGGAGTAGCCGTGTTACTAAGGTGTATACGTGACTGGCGTACGAACCTTCACTCCACGTGCTGCAAGGTTGCTGTGCCACTCATACCTTCGCCGGGACGTTGTAAGAGAACAAACAGAATGCAACCAATCCAGCAGGTCTACGGTGTCAGACTTTATTGAACTTTCACGCGTTAAAGAAATGTGGCGACAAGAGCAGGAGCGAATACGCAAGGGATTTCACTCGATGTCATCCAGAACGCCCTTCTTCGCCACCGCCTCCACACTGTCTATCGCCGCTGTCCTGCAACTATCCATCAAGTGGTCCACGATTTTGCCTCGAGCAACTGAAGTACCGCAGACCCGGCAGGACACCCCGTGATACTCGCATGCTGAGTAGTGACTCTCGAGATCAGCGATGCTGTTGTCGCTCTCCAGCACGTAGGCACAGCCGTGAGGGAAGCTAGGACATCGCATGCCGTACCCTCTCACGATGGCGCTCTGCATTGAGGAGCTTGCAGTCGCGAAACTTGTCATGTATATGGGCGTCTGATCGCGAGGACATATCGGAGGACTTGCGTTGCGGACGAGTTGATAGCACACACTGCAGAAGGAGTGGCGACATCCGGGAAGCACGGGAGCCATAGCAACCACGCCGCACAGGCCACAGATGTGTTGAGGAGGCAGCGGCTTCGAGAATGGGATGGGTCTGAAATCTAGGGCCTCCGAGAAACCCTTCAGCATCCTTGTTTCTGTGGTCTCTTTTGTCTCAGCCATCTGTTCATGGTACAGAGAAAAGTCGAAGCGACAGTTGATGACTTACACTGCTGCAATGGTTTCTGTTAAAATGTAATGAAGTTACACTTACTTGAGCCGGATAATTAACAATTGCAGATCAATTCGCACCCTGCCGTGTGTTAGTGAACAAACGAACAAAAACTAATCCAATCACTTTTTACACCTCGACGTAAAGTTGAGGTGTAAAGGCCCGTTCACACACGTGCAACCGGTTTACAGGATTACTGTCATGTTTGGCACGCCGTAGTCTACCTACGCGACGCGAGATGCAATATTTCTCGTGTTAACAAAGGCATCGATAAATTTTATTTTGTTCGAAGAGGCACCAATCGCTGGACACATGTTTTAAGTTTTCAAAAAACGTAACCAAGCAATTCACATAGCTGTTTACATAGCAAGCTGTTCAAAATTTTCAAAAGAATCACTCAATAATTTAAATAATATGCACCGTCCGCATGATTAGTCAGGAAAAGTAGAATAAAGAACACGTTTATTCAGTACCGAATAAGCGATTGAAACAAGAATTGCCTTATGGTCCGAAATACCATCAATGATCTCACATTCAATAGCACTTTCTAGAAAGGGTGAGCCAAGGAACACTCAATCTAAAACTGCAGTCTATCTGGTGCCCTCCTCAACTAATTGCTTTAGACCATAAGACAAAGAAAAGTCCAACAATTCTCCACTTATTAAAGGATCGCGACCAGATAGCGATAATGAAGACCACTGGATAACTGGTAAGTGGAAATCTCCCATAGAAATTAGGTCAGAAGAGCATAGATTGTGAGAGTGCATAAAGTTACATAGGGTGTACATTTGATGAATAGGGGAGCCAGGGGGGCGGTAAACAACGCCGATCACTATTGACTTAGTTTCCAGGTAAAGCTGGCACCATACTGATTCAATCTCGGAGGGACCTTGAATCGCAGAAAATTTGATATCAGAATGCAAAAATATTGAAAACACCACAGCCTCCACCGTGCATTCCATCAGCTCTCACTATGCAAAAACCGGGGGGTGTTATTTCGGTATCGAATATACACCGTCACGCAGCCATGTTTCCGAGTGGGAGGAAACGAGTGAAAGGAAGTTTGGAAATTTGTTTATTAAGCTTCTCGCATTAACGCTTAAAACACAAACGTTTTGTGAACCACGTCGGAGTCAACGAGTACTAGCGGAAGAGGCGGCGGCCTTAGTAGTCGTGTGGTCAGTGCGTGTAGTTAGGCGTTAGCTGCATCATCCTATCATATCGTATGTTATCGATCAATATGTGGTCATAACGGACGCGGATGCTAGAGTCATTGTTCCGAGCCTGAAGCAGAGGCGGAAGAGGAGGACGGTATTTTCACGACTTAAGAAATAAGTATTAAGGGAAATTCACCAACGCGCACACCCCGAAGTCCTGTGCTCTCCGAAAGCGTATTATACACCTGAAAATTATACGCGGCAATTGAACTAAGATAAGTTTCAGTCACACTAATATACTTATGTTTATTTGTAATGGTAAATATTTTATTGAAAGTATCTAGGTTGAAAACATAAAGATCGACTGCACCAGACCCCAATGCATCAAAAGGAAATAAAAAGCAGTACCTTAAGAATTTTTCGGCTTGTTTCCTATCGATACTTACTCTTATATTAACATGCTCCTACACAAAATTAAAACCTTATTTTATTGTTTTCTTGATCGTTGTGAGTTGCAGGTTTTTTGCCTTCTGTAACCGTCTTCACTTAAAAAAAATGCTTTCCACAACAACCCTTCGCATGATACAGTATGATTTGCAACTAATTACAATAGTTTATTTTTCAGCTTCTGGTGAGCAATTTTCGCTCGCAAAATTTTGCCATCAAGGGGAGAGGCACAACGGCGCCATGTCCGTCAGTCTCCTGCAAGAACAACGGTTGCTTCCCGCAGTGCTTGGCAAGAAAATGACATACCGTCGAGATTCACACATTTATCAGCGACCTCCGCGGTTCCCCGTTGCCCGTTGTTCGGAAGCGCCATAATTTGCGCAGTGAATGTTACGACAATGTGAAATGCGGGACATTTTGAAGATTTTGGAATTTCTTGCGGGACGCGGGACACAAGCCCTCAATGCGGGACAGTCCCGCGAGTCGCGGGACGGGTGGTCACCCAATACACGGTCCGCGGACGAAGATCGCGATTCGGTCCGTCGTGTGAATCGGCAATGCTATAACGTGGTACACGGTCCGCGGACGAAAACCGCGATTCGGTCCGTCGTGTGAATCGGCAATGCTATAACGTGGTACATGGTCCGCGGACGAAAACCGCGATTCGGTCCGTCGTGTGAATCGGCAATGCTATAACGCGGTACACGGTCCGCGGACGAAGATCGCGATTCGGTCCGCCGTGTGAATCGGCAATGCTATAACGTGGTACACGGTCCGCGGACGAAAACCGCGATTCGGTCCGTCGTGTGAATCGGCAATGCTATAACGTGGTACACGGTCCGCGGACAAAAACCGCGATTCGGTCCGTCGTGTGAATCGGCAATGCTATAACGTGGTACACGGTCCGCGGACGAAAACCGCGATTCGGTCCGTCGTGTGAATCGGCAAGGCTATGACGCGGTACACGGTCCGCGGACGAAGATCGTGATTCGGTCCGTAGTGTGAATCGGCAATGCTATAACGTGGTACACGGTCCGCGGACGAAAACCGCGATTCGGTCCGTCGTGTGAATCGGCAATGCTATAACGCGGTCCGCGGACGAAGATCGCGATTCGGTCCGTCGTGTGAATCGGCAATGCTATAACGTGGTACATGGTCCGCGGAGGAAAACCGCGATTCGGTTTGTCGTGTGAATCGGCAATGCTATAACGCGGTACACGGTCCGCGGACAAAGATCGCGATTCGGTCCGTCGTGTGAATGGACAATGCTATAACGTGGTACACGGTCCGCGGACGAAAACCGCGATTCGGTCCGTCGTGTGAATCCGCAATGCTATAACGTGGTACACGGTCCGCGGACGAAAACCGCGATTCGGTCCGTCGTGTGAATCGGCAATGCTATAACGTGGTACACGGTACGCGGACGAAAACCGCGATTCGGTCCGTCGTGTTAATCGGCAATGCTATAACGTGGTACACGGTCCGCGGACGAAAACCGAGATTCGGTCCGTCGTGTGAATCGGCAATGCTATAACGTGGTACACGGACCGCGGACGAAAACCACGATTCGGTCCGTCGTGTGAATCGGCAATGCTATAACGTGGTACACGGTCCGCGGACGAAAACCGCGATTCGGTCCGTCGTGTGAATCGGCAATGCTATAACGCGGTACACGGTCCGCGGACGAAGATCGCGATTCGGTCCGTCGTGTGAATCGGCAATGCTATAACGCGGTACACGGTCCGCGGACGAAGATCGCGATTCGGTCCGTCGTGTGAATCGGCTATGCTATAACGCGGTACACGGTCCGGGGACGAAAACCGCGATTCGGTCCGTCGTGTGAATCGGCAATGCTATAACGTGGTACACGGTCCGCGGACGAAGATCGCGATTCGGTCCGTCGTGTGAATCGGCAGTGCTATAACGCGGTACACGGTCCGCGGACGAAGATCGCGATTCGGTCCGTCGTATGAATCGGCAATGCGTTAACGCGGTACACGGTCCGCGGACGAAGATCGCGATTCGGTCCGTCGTGTGAATCGGCTATGCTATAACGTGGTACACGGTCCGCGGACGAAAACCGCGATTCGGTCCGTCGTGTGAATCGGCAATGCTATAACGTGGTACACGGTCCGCGGACGAAGATCGCGATTCGGTCCGTCGTGTGAATCGGCAATGCCGATTCACACGACGCTATAACTATGCTATAACGTGGTACACGGTACGCGGACGAAAACATCGATTCGGTCCGTCGTGTGAATCGGCAATGCTATAACGTGGTACACGGTCCGCGGACGAAGATCGCGATTTGGTCCGTCGTGTGAATCGGCAATGCTATAACGTGGTACACGGTCCGCGGACGAAAACCGCGATTCGGTCCGTCGTGTGAATCGGCAATGCTATAACGTGGTACACGGTCCGCGGACGAAAACCGCGATTCGGTCCGTCGTGTGAATCGGCAATGCTATAACGTGGTATACGGTCCGCGGACGAAGATCGTGATTCGGTCCGTCGTGTGAATCGGCAATGCTATAACGTGCTACACGGTCCGCGGAAGAAAACCGCGATTCGGTCCGTCGTGTGAATCCGCAATGCTATAACGTGGTACACGGTCCGCGGAAGTAAACCGCGATTTGGTCCGTCGTGTGAATCGGCAATGCTATAACGCGGTACACGGTCCGCAGACGAAGATCGCGATTCGGTCCGTCGTGTGAATCGGCAATGCTATAACGCGGTACACGGTCCGCGGACGAAGATCGCGATTCGGTCCGTCGTGTGAATCGGCAATGCTATAACGTGGTACACGGTCCGCGGACGAAAACCGCGATTCGGTCCGTCGTGTGAATCGGCAATGCTATAACGTGGTACACGGTCCGCGGACGAAAACCGCGATTCGGTCCGTCGTGTGAATCGGCAATGCTATAACGTGGTACACGGTCCGCGGAAGAAAACCGCGATTCGGTCCGTCGTGTGAATCCGCAATGCTATAACGTGGTACACGGTCCGCGGAAGAAAACCGCGATTCGGTCCGTCGTGTGAATCGGCAATGCTATAACGTGCTACACGGTCCGCGGAAGAAAACCGCGATTCGGTCCGTCGTGTGAATCGGCAATGCTATAACGTGGTACACGGTCCGCGGACGAAAACCGCGATTCGGTCCGTCGTGTGAATCGGCAATGCTATAACGTGGTACACGGTCCGCGGACGAAAACCGCGATTCGGTCCGTCGTGTGAATCGGCAATGCTATAACGTGGTACACGGTCCGCGGAAGAAAACCGCGATTCGGTCCGTCGTGTGAATCGGCAATGCTATAACGTGGTACACGGTCCGCGGAAGAAAACCGCGATTCGGTCCGTCGTGTGAATCCGCAATGCTATAACGTGGTACACGGTCCGCGGAAGAAAACCGCGATTCGGTCCGTCGTGTGAATCGGCAATGCTATAACGTGGTACACGGTCCGCGGACGAAAACCGCGATTCGGTCCGTCGTGTGAATCCGCAATGCTATAACGTGGTACACGGTCCGCGGACGAAAACCGCGATTCGGTCCGTCGTGTGAATCGGCAATGCTATAACGTGGTACACGGTCCGCGGACGAAAACCGCGATTCGGTCCGTCGTGTGAATCGGCAATGCTATAACGTGGTACACGGTCCGCGGAAGAAAACCGCGATTCGGTCCGTCGTGTGAATCGGCAATGCTATAACGTGGTACACGGTCCGCGGACGAAAACCGCGATTCGGTCCGTCGTGTGAATCGGCAATGCTATAACGTGCTACACGGTCCGCGGAAGAAAACCGCGATTCGGTCCGTCGTGTGAATCCGCAATGCTATAACGTGGTACACGGTCCGCGGAAGTAAACCGCGATTTGGTCCGTCGTGTGAATCGGCAATGCTATAACGCGGTACACGGTCCGCAGACGAAGATCGCGATTCGGTCCGTCGTGTGAATCGGCAATGCTATAACGCGGTACACGGTCCGCGGACGAAGATCGCGATTCGGTCCGTCGTGTGAATCGGCAATGCTATAACGTGGTACACGGTCCGCGGACGAAGATCGCGATTCGGTCCGTCGTGTGAATCGGCAATGCTATAACGTGGTACACGGTCCGCGGACGAAAACCGCGATTCGGTCCGTCGTGTGAATCGGCAATGCTATAACGTGGTACACGGTCCGCGGACGAAAACCGCGATTCGGTCCGTCGTGTGAATCGGCAATGCTATAACGTGGTATACGGTCCGCGGACGAAGATCGTGATTCGGTCCGTCGTGTGAATCGGCAATGCTATAACGTGCTACACGGTCCGCGGAAGAAAACCGCGATTCGGTCCGTCGTGTGAATCCGCAATGCTATAACGTGGTACACGGTCCGCGGAAGTAAACCGCGATTTGGTCCGTCGTGTGAATCGGCAATGCTATAACGCGGTACACGGTCCGCAGACGAAGATCGCGATTCGGTCCGTCGTGTGAATCGGCAATGCTATAACGCGGTACACGGTCCGCGGACGAAGGCTGCGATTCGGTCCGTCGTGTGAATAGGCTATGCTATAACGCGGTACACGGTCCGCGGACGAAGATCGCGACTCGGTCCGTCGTGTGAATCGGCAATGCTCTAACACGGTACTCGGTCCGCGGACGAAAACCGCGATTCGGTCCGTCGTGTGAATCGGCAATCCTATAACGTGGCACACGCTCCGCGGACGAAGATCGCGATACGGTGCGTCGTGTGAATCGGCAATGCTATAACGTGGTGCACGGTCTGCGGACGAAAACCGCGATTCGGTCCGTCGTGTCAATGGGCAATGCTATAACGTGGTACACGGTCCGCGGACGAAAACCGCGATTCGGTCCGTCGTGTGCATCGGCAATGCTATAACGTGGTACACGGTACGCGGGCGAAAACCTCGATTCGGTCCGTCGTGTGAATCGGCAATGCTAAAACGTGGTACACGGTCCGCGGACGAAGATCGCGATTCGGTCCGTCGTGTGAATCGGCAATGCTATAACGTGGTACACGGTCCCCGGACGAAAACCGCGATTCGGTCCGTCGTGTGAATCAGCAATGCTATAACGTGGTACACGGTCCGCGGACGAAAACCGCGATTCGGTCCGTCGTGTTAATCGGCAATGCTGTAACGTGGTACAGGGTCCGCGGACGAAAACCGCGATTCGGTCCATCGTGTGAATCGGCAATGCTATAACGTGGTACACGGTCCGCGGACGAAAACCGCGATTCGGTCCGTTGTGTGAATCGGCAATACTATAACGCGGTACACGGTCCGCGGACGAAGATCGCGATTCGGTCCGTCGTGTGAATCGGCAATGCTATAACGTGGTACACGGTCCGCGGACGAAAACCGCGATTCGGTCCGTCGTGTGAATCGGCAATGCTATAACGTGGTACACGGTCCGCGGACGAAAACCGCGATTCGGTCCGTCGTGTGAATCGGCAAGGCTATAACGCGGTACACGGTCCGCGGACGAAGATCGCGATTCGGTCCGTAGTGTGAATCGGCAATGCTATAACGTGGTACACGGTCCGCGGACGAAAACCGCGATTCGGTCCGTCGTGTGAATCGGCAATGCTATAACGTGGTACGCGGTTCGCGGACGAAGATCGCGATTCGGTCCGTCGTGTGAATCGGCAATGCTATAACGTGGTACATGGTCCGCGGAGGAAAACTGCGATTCGGTTTGTCGTGTGAATCGGCAATGCTATAACGCGGTACACGGTCCGCGGACAAAGATCGCGATTCGGTCCGTCGTGTGAATGGACAATGCTATAACGTGGTACACGGTCCGCGGACGAAAACCGGGATTCGGTCCGTCGTGTCAATGGGCAATGCTATAACGTGGTACACGGTCCGCGGACGAAAACCGCGATTCGGTTCGTCGTGTGCATCGGCACTGCCATAACGTGCTACACGGTACGCGGACGAAAACCTCGATTCGGTCCGTCGTGTGAATCGGCAATGCTATAACGTGGTACACGGTCCGCGGACGAAGATCGCGATTTGGTCCGTCGTGTGAATCGGCAATGCTATAACGTGGTACACGGTCCGCGGACGAAAACCGCGATTCGGTCCGTCGTGTGAATCAGCAATGCTATAACGTGGTACACGGTCCGCGGACGAAGATCGCGATTCGGTCGGTCGTGTGAATCAGCAAAGCTATAACGTGGTACACGGTCCGCGGACGAAAACCGCGATTCGGTCCGTTGTGTTAATCGGCAATGCTGTAACGTGGTACAGGGTCCGCGGACGAAAACCACGATTCGGTCCGTCGTGTGAATCGGCAATGCTATAACGTGGTACACGGTCCGCGGACGAAAACCGCGATTCCGTCCGTTGTGTGAATCGGCAATACTATAACGCGGTACACGTTCCGCGGACGAAAATCGCGATTCGGTCCGTCGTGTGAATCGGCAATGCTATAACGTGGTACACGGTCCGCGGACGAAAACCGCGATTCGGTCTGTCGTGTGAATCGGCAAAGCTATATAACGTGGTACACGGTCCGCGGACGAAAAACGCGATTCGGTCCGTCGTGTGAATCGGCAATGCTATAACGTGGTACACGGTCCGCGGACGAAAACCGCGATTCGGTCCGTCGTGTGAATCGGCAATGCTATAACGCGGTACACGGTCCGCGGACGAAGATCGCGATTCGGTCCGTCGTGTGAATGGACAATGCTATAACGTGGTACACGGTCCGCGGACGAAAACCGCGATTCGGTCCGTCGTGTGAATCCGTAATGCTATAACGCGGTACACGGTCCGCGGACGAAGATCGCGATTCGGTTCGTCGTGTGAATCGACAATGCTATAACGTGGTACACGGTCCGCGGACGAAAACCGCGATTCGGTCCGTCGTGCGAATCCGCAATGCTATAACGCGGTACACGGTCCGCGGACGAAAACCGCGATTCGGTCCGTCGTGTGAATCCGTAATGCTATAACGCGGTACACGGTCCGCGGACGAAGATCGCGATTTGGTCCGTCGTGTGAATCGACAATGCTATAACGTGGTACACGGTCCGCGGACGAAAACCGCGATTCGGTCCGTCGTGTGCATCGGCAATGCTATAACGTGGTACACGGTACGCGGACGAAAACCTCGATTCGGTCCGTCGTGTGTATCGGCAATGCTAAAACGTGGTACACGGTCCGCGGACGAAGATCGCGATTCGGTCCGTCGTGTGAATCGGCAATGCTATAACGTGGTACACGGTCCGCGGACGAAAACCGCGATTCGGTCCGCCGTGTGAATCAGGAATGCTATAACTTGGTACACGGTCCGCGGACGAAGATCGCGATTCGGTCCGTCGTGTGAATCGGCAAAGCTATAACGTGGTACACGGTCCGCGGACGAAAACCGCGATTCGGTCCGTCGTGTTAATCGGCAATGCTGTAACGTGGTACAGGGTCCGCGGACGAAAACCGCGATTCGGTCCATCGTGTGAATCGGCAATGCTATAACGTGGTACACGGTCCGCGGACGAAAACCGCGATTCGGTCCGTTGTGTGAGTCGGCAATACTATAACGCGGTACACGGTCCGCGGACGAAGATCGCGATTCGGTCCGTCGTGTGAATCGGCAATGCTATATAACGTGGCACACGGTCCGCGGACGAAAACCGCGATTCGGTCCGTCGTGTGAATCGGCAATGCTATAACGTGGTAGACGGTCCGCGGACGAAAACCGCGATTCGGTCCGTCGTGTGAATCGGCAATGCTATAAAGTGGTACACGGTCCGCGGACGAAGATAGCGATTCGGTCCGTCGTGTGAATCGGCAATGCTATAACGTGGTACACGGTCCGCGGACGAAAACCGGGATTCGGCCCGTCGTGTGAATCGGCAATGCTATAACGTGGTACACGGTCCGCGGACGAAAACCGCGATTCGGTCCGTCGTGTAAATCGGCAATACTATAACGCGGTACACGGTCCGCGGACGAAGATCGCGATTCGGTCCGTCGTGTGAATCGGCAATGCTATAACGTGGTACACGGTCCGCGGACGAAAACCGGGATTCGGTCCGTCGTGTGAATCGGCAATGCTATAACGTGGTACACGGTCCGCGGACGAAAACCGCGATTCGGTCCGTCGTGTGAATCTGCAATGCTATAACGTGGTACACGGTCCGCGGACGAAAACCGCGATTCGGTCCGTCGTGTGAATCGGCAATGCTATAACATGGTACACGGTCCGCGGACGAAAACCGCGATTCGGTCCGTCGTGTGAATCGGCAATGCTATAACGTGGTACACGGTCCGCGGACGAAAACCGGGATTCGGTCCGTCGTGTGAATCGGCAATGCTATAACGCGGTACACGGTCCGCGGACGAAAACCGCGATTCGGTCCGTCGTGTGAATCCGCAATGCTATAACGTGGTACACGGTCCGCGGACGAAAACCGGGATTCGGTCCGTCGTGTGAATCGGCAATGCTATAACGTGGTACACTGTCCGCGGACGAAAACCGCGATTCGGTCCGTCGTGTGAATCGGCAATACTATAACGCGGTACACGGTCCGCGGACGAAGATCGCGATTCGGTCCGTCGTGTGAATCGGCAATGCTATAACGCGGTACACGGTCCGCGGACGAAAACCGCGATTCGGTCCATCGTGTGAATCCGCAATGCTATAACGTGGTACACGGTCCGCGGACGAAAACCGGGATTCGGTCCGTCGTGTGAATCCGCAATGCTATAACGTGGTACACGATCCGCGGACGAAAACCGCGATTCGGTCCGTCGTGTGAATCCGCAATGCTATAACGCGGTACACGGTCCGCGGACGAAAACCGCGATTCGGTCCGTCGTGTGAATCCGCAATGCTATAACGTGTTACACGGTCCGCGGACGAAAACCGGGATTCGGTCCGTCGTGTGAATCGGCAATGCTATAACGTGGTACACGGTCCGCGGACGAAAACCGCGATTCGGTCCGTCGTGTGAATCGGCAATGCTATAACGTGGTACACGGTCCGCGGACGAAAACCGCGATTCGGTCCGTCGTGTGAATCCGCAATGCTATAACGTGGTACACGGTCCGCGGACGAAAACCGCGATTCGGTCCGTCGTGTGAATCGGCAATGCTATAACGAGGTACACGGTCCGCGGACGAAAACCGCGATTCGGTCCGTCGTGTGAATCGGCAATGCTATAACGTGGTACACGGTCCGCGGACGAAGATCGGGATTCGGTCCGTCGTGTGAATCGGCAATGCTATAACGTGGTACACGGTCCGCGGACGAAAACAGCGATTCGGTCCATCGTGTGAATCGGCAATGCTATAACGTGGTACACGGTGCGCGGACGAAGATCGCGATTCGGACCGTCGTGTGAATCGGCAATGCTATAACGTGGTACACGGTCCGCGGACGAAAACCGCGATTCGGTCCGTCGTGTGAATCGGCAATGCTATAACGTGGTACACGGTCCGCGGACGAAAACCGCGATTCGGTTTGTCGTGTGAATCGGCAAGGTTATAACGCGGTACACGGTCCGCGGACGAAGATCGTGATTCGGTCCGTAGTGTGAATCGGCAATGCTATAACGTGGTACACGGTCCGCGGACGAAGATCGGGATTCGGACCGTCGTGTGAATCGGCAATGCTATAACGTGGTACACGGTCCGCGGACGAAAACCGCGATTCGGTTTGTCGTGTGAATCGGCAAGGTTATAACGCGGTACACGGTCCGCGGACGAAGATCGTGATTCGGTCCGTCGTGTGAATCGGCAATGCTATAACGTGGTACACGGTCCGCGGACGAAGATCGGGATTCGGACCGTCGTGTGAATCGGCAATGCTATAACGTGGTACACGGTCCGCGGACGAAAACCGCGATTCGGTTTGTCGTGTGAATCGGCAAGGTTATAACGCGGTACACGGTCCGCGGACGAAGATCGTGATTCGGTCCGTCGTGTGAATCGGCAATGCTATAACGTGGTACACGGTCCGCGGACGAAAACCGGGATTCGGACCGTCGTGTGAATCGGCAATGCTATAACGTGGTACACGGTCCGCGGACGAAAACCGCGATTCGGTTTGTCGTGTGAATCGGCAAGGTTATAACGCGGTACACGGTCCGCGGACGAAGATCGTGATTCGGTCCGTAGTGTGAATCGGCAATGCTATAACGTGGTACACGGTCCGCGGACGAAGATCGGGATTCGGACCGTCGTGTGAATCGGCAATGCTATAACGTGGTACACGGTCCGCGGACGAAAACCGCGATTCGGTTTGTCGTGTGAATCGGCAAGGTTATAACGCGGTACACGGTCCGCGGACGAAGATCGTGATTCGGTCAGTCGTGTGAATCGGCAATGCTATAACGTGGTACACGGTCCGCGGACGAAAACCGGGATTCGGACCGTCGTGTGAATCGGCAATGCTATAACGTGGTACACGGTCCGCGGACGAAAACCGCGATTCGGTCCGTCGTGAATCGGCAATGCTATAACGTGGTACACGGTCCGCGGACGAAAACCGCGATTCGGTCCGTCGTGTGAATCGGCAATGCTATAACGTGGTACACGGTCCGCGGACGAAGATCGGGATTCGGTCCGTCGTGTGAATCGGCAATGCTATAACGTGGTACACGGTCCGCGGACGAAAACAGCGATTCGGTCCATCGTGTGAATCGGCAATGCTATAACGTGGTACACGGTGCGCGGACGAAGATCGCGATTCGGACCGTCGTGTGAATCGGCAATGCTATAACGTGGTACACGGTCCGCGGACGAAAACCGCGATTCGGTCCGTCGTGTGAATCGGCAATGCTATAACGTGGTACACGGTCCGCGGACGAAAACCGCGATTCGGTTTGTCGTGTGAATCGGCAAGGTTATAACGCGGTACACGGTCCGCGGACGAAGATCGTGATTCGGTCCGTAGTGTGAATCGGCAATGCTATAACGTGGTACACGGTGCGCGGACGAACATCGCGATTCGGTCCGTCGTGTGAATCGGCTATGACCAACAAGCTTATTTGCTACGGCATAATTTAAAAAATAAAAACGAGCGATATTTTTTTTTTTTTTTGCAAAACTTTATGGCGTATATCAAAGGTCGCAGTGTTTGCTAGTCCCCCGAGAGATGGTATTTTGAATGCGGCTCATAGATTCGACCCGAGCATTGCGTGAGCACTCGATATGGGCTCATACTAATCAAGAGCTTAACAAACTTATTTAGGGGTTAAAAGCGCTAAAAACGACGGACGAGTAGGAGAGAGACACACCACAGAGCGCTCTGTGGTGTGTCTCTCCTACTCGTCGGTCGTTTTAGCGCTTTTAACGTCCCTAAACATGTTCAATCAGCTAGCCCAAATCCAAACCCTTCTGCAATAGCTTAACAAGCACTCGACTAGTGGCTCTTGTCCAATCGCTGCCATGACGACAATAGCCGAACCGAACTCTAACGATATCCGGAACTCAGCTCGTATCTTCTGCCTTGCCAGGCCCAGCGCATGGCTCAGATCAACATTGGCGGCCGTATCACAGAATGTTTCCCGAAATATACGCGACGAACACGTGTAAGGTCTGCCGCAAAGAGGTAGCCACGTTAACCCACACGCTCTGGGACTGCACCAAAGACCCGCACGGTGCTAACTCCGGAACCCTCCCGCCGCGGCTGTCGGCTGCCCTGTGCAGCCCCAGCCTCGACGATCTACTCTGGGCCGTCCAGCAGGCCTGTGAGGCGGTGAAGCGGCAGGACTTCGACGCCCCTAGACGGGCGAAGAGGACCAGCGGCAACGCCCCAAGCGGGTGACTTAGGCCCGGCCAGCGAAAGCTCTGCAGGCATTCAATAAAGTTTTTACCAACAAACTGGAACGCTCTTTCTTCTCCGTCCATGATGATACTGATACGAATATACAACTATTAATTTATCGATCAGAAGAACAATTCTTTAACAAGACACCACATAACCCGAGAATAACCTTTGAGGGCGAAAGACTCCCAAGCTCTGGCAACTTCCCCTGGCGTCTGCCTCGACCACACCTCCAGCGGGCGCCCCGACCACCACCCAACTCGACAAAGAGGAGTCCCCACGAACAACGGGTTCCGAGTACAGGTAGGTTCCGAGTTTGCAAGTCAGCGGGCGGAAGATACCAGAGCGGCACGTCGGACGTGCAGGTAGGCCTCCATAAGCTGGGTGACGCTAAAGTGACGGTATCCGGGTTCCGAGAACTAAGTTTAAATTCATATAGAAGCGCGATACCTCTCCGGTTCCTTTGTGGCTGTTTATATTGGGTTTAGCAGCGTTCTGGGGCCGTTTAGGCAACCAATCGGACAAGGCTTCTTTAGAACGAGTCAGAGGCCTCGCAGCGTAAAGCAAACACGAACATCACAAGTACAGCATCACACTCAAGGCAAAATACATTCCAAGCCAAGATCACAAGAGGCAAGCATCTGCAAGACATGTCAGCAACAATAAAAAAAGCTTCGTAAATAAAAAATAAAAAAGTCTAAAAAGTTGCAAAAGCAAGCTGTTAACGTGGAAACTATCTACGAATTCCGGGTACCGGCTCTTCCCCATTTCGCGGTGCCAAAAAACAAACCCCTTCGGCATGAGGGTCTCAAGGCCAGGGGGAGAGGACATAAACATGCCAAGACGCGAATCGTGCGACTCGACATCCAGAGCGGGGGATCTTCGGAAAAACCCCGACAAGCACTGGGGAACTCTCGGAGAAGTGCACCAAGCAAAGCAAAACTAAACAAGAAATCCGCGTAGGGCTTAACATATAATAAATCCGAGTAGGCATAACGGGTAGGCGATTATGAAAGTCTTACGCGCGTTTTATTGGTTATAAACGTCAGGTATTTAATCTACGCGCATGCGAAAAGTACAAACAGTCGTGGCACCGACACTTCAACTTAGATCAGCGCTTCGCAGAGACCGGAAGTTTCTTTGTCACAATCGAAAGTGAAACGGACTTTACGGCGAAACATTACCGCGTGGAGCTTCCTGACAATAATCCTCCCTGATATTCGAGCTTCTAGATGGCATTGCATCTCGAAAAGGGTCTTTTTTCACAAAACACAACTAATACTATACCGAACGACTCACCTCACCGAAGGCTTCAGTGCGCGCTGGAAGCGGAGGAATGATTTCCCAGACGCGCTTGAAGCTCTTGGTCGAACAAAATGTGGCAACTGGTGGCAACAGCGAACTGAGCTGCCTGAGCCACTGAGCTGACGAACGGCGACGGGGCGAACCACAGTTTATCATATACAGTTTGCCCACTGTAGAATAAGCCTGTGGTAATCGCAAACCACGTGATCGAGGGCCTTGTGTGAATAAAAGTACATTGTAGAACTAAACTCATTACATATTACTCACACAATATTAATTATATTGATAACCTAATAATTTAAAAAGAGCGAAAGTTCCTTAAACAATTATTTAAACTCGTAAAAGCGCCCTCTCACCACGGATGGGGTAACTAACCACATTTTATGCTTCGTTTTTATTGTTTTGCTTTTCAAGATGGCGGCCCCCATGGCATTTTGTGTACCCGGTTCTCGCGTCCGCTTGCGTTGCGCTTTCGCTTTATTGTGACGTGCGCACCACTGGACGACAATCACAGGTAATTTATTCACACAAGAGTTATTTCAAGCAGGCAAATGTTTATTTTCGTTCTACATAGTACAATTTATAAAACGTTACAAACAGCACATGCAATGATGCGGTTGCTGACGGGTATTATCGAACATACACGGTAGTACAAACAGTTTGAATGTTAGCCTTCAAGCTATGTGCATAAACAATGATAAACCCAAGATCAACAAACATAGTCTAAACACGTAGAAGTAAAGTCGCGGTAAAGGTATTTCAAAACAGCTATTCATAAACCATGCAAAAAAAAAAAAAAACTGAACAGACGCGACAGTTTTACATAACGAGTGCGATTACAAACCAGTTGCTTTAACAGTAACTACAGGCTAATGTGGTAAAGAATAAAGCTGTGCTTGGAGGTGCATTTGACCTTCCCGTCCTTTCCCCCCAAGATGAATGTTCAACACACCTGGGGGGTATGTTCGACTACAAATGTTTCGTTTCTCCTAAAAAGAAACGGAAGTGATGGAAGTGAAGATATCGCGTCTGATTGCTTAGAGGCTCAAATGATGAAAGTTCCCGCTTTCGTCATTTGAGCCTCTAACTAATCAGACGCAATATCGTCACTTCCATCACTTCCCTTTCTTCTTATGAGAAACAAGACATTTGTCGAACATTGTTCCCCTGGTCAGTTTTCTATGATATGTTGGATCTAGCCAGTCAATTTTTTCAGCACAATGTTAAGCTGTTAGGTTCGATGACAGCGCGCCTTTACAACTCTCCGTCTCCTGATCTGCCTAACGGGGCTACTGGCCCTTCGACAAAAATATCACCTATCATCGACAAACCGTAAGCACCTAGAATGCCACTTTCTGACTGCAGCATCACCATTGAACATTGTAATTCATGGAAGCAACCTCCTGGCTCAGCATTCTTCACTCATCGCCCTCGCCAACCTCACCTAATCTCGTTATTGCTGATCACTGGTGAAGCACACCCGCCAGCAATATGAAAGTGAACACCTTACCTGGATTCTTGCCCGTTTTACGGCTCCCTAAAGCTATACTGACTCTCAACGTCTCAAATAGTATGTGGCTTGGGGGTCTAAACTTTGCATTCTAGCCTTCTTCTGGAACAGAGCTTGTTCCAAAACTTGCAGGAGCGTCAAAAACAAGAAGAGGGCTGTTCACCTTCATATCGCTCACGGGTGTACCTTCAAACTCCGGCTCACGTCCCACCTGCCCCTGCTGTTTCCTGTCTGTCGACAATGTCGCCACTCTCCAATGCGACATTTATGATTTGTGGTTCCACCAGAAATGTGAAGATGTATCTCTCGCTTTGTATAGACGCCTCTCCTCATTATCAACCGAGTGGCTCTGTGCGGCGTGCCAGCTCCCACCCCTGGCCGATGACCTCTTTTCATCCCCTAAGCAGCACAGAGCCCCTGTGTACCCCACCATCATCGCCAACTCTACCAAGTAGTTCTCCGACCCGCCTCCGGCGAGCGACATCGGCAGCATTCACCGTTCGCATGACAACTTCGCATTTGGCATAGTTGTCGTGTGAAAAGTGCGCGATCGGAGTCTACAGACTCCAATCCCGTTTGGTTTTCCAACATTTGCTTTCTAAAAAACAACCTTCCTGACTTTAAAGCGCTGAAGTAATCTTTCCCAAATACAATATTCGCTGTGTGCGAGACATGGCTGGACGCCTGTCTTTGGTGGGCAATTAATGGGGAATTGATCAATCTCGCACAATTCTCTTTATTCCAGCAAAACTGTCCCTCCTTGGGGCGAAGGAGTCCGTCCTCGCCATGCCATAACACCTGCCCTGCCAACGTCTCGACCACCTCACCCCTTCGGGTCTAGAAGCCATCTTTGTCGAGGTATTTTGCAAACATGGAAAGCTTCTTCTGGTGTCTACCTACTGCCCACCCTCCCTCCGTGAACAATCGTATTCCCTCCTCCAAAAGAGCCTACAGCGCGTCGACCCCAGCAAGTTCTCTGCACTGTTCATCTGATCCACTTGATGACATGCTGTAAGACGTATTGGAAACTGCTGGCCTCACCCAACTTCATGACGCCTCATTCTACATTTCTCAATACAGCAACGCTACATTCCTCGACCTCGTCTGCACCAATAATCCCACCTTATCCTACCGCTGCACAGTGAAATCCAGCCTACCAGGCAGTGATCGCAGTGCTCTCCTCACCAATATCCATTGCCCTAAGCGAGGTCATCAAGCCAAGAAGTTCCAGTAGTTCTAAAAAACCGATTTCCCTCATCTCAATCAGCTCATCCACCTCGCTCCCTGGTTCATCATGTTTGATCACCCATCGGCTGACGAGGCCGACGACCTCTCACTCAACATATCAGCAATTCAGCACAAATGTGTTCACCCTAAGGATCAATAGGTGGCACGGCAGCCTTCCATAGATGACAAAGGAGATTGCAGTCTTAATCAGACGTAAACACTGACTATTCAAAAAAGTGCCTCTAAATTCCACTCATCTTTACCAAGCCCACCAGGCACGTACCGAAGTCAAGCATCTCATTCATATCTCCCATAACGATTACCTACCAACTAAGAGCAAAAGCAACCTGCCAGCCCAAACTCTTGGGCATGTTTTCACTATAAAAAAAAAAATGTTCCACGCGCCGGTCTTCACACATCACGGCAGGCCCTATTCTAATCTTGACGACATAGCACAGCTCTTCTCTTACCACATTTCTCGGGCTGTAGCATTACTTGACCCTACTGCACCTAACCCTTGTCCCACTCAACCCACAACTCAGCCAATCAAGGCCACGCCAGCAATCACACTCTCTTCCATAGTCATTCTTCAAAGTGAAACCTACCAAGCCCTCGCCTGTGACAACTCCTCTCAACGCCCTAGATCAGACAGCCTCCACCCTGCATTGCTTAAATCCTGTGCTGGCTGTATCTCCCCCGTCCTCACTCGCCTCTTCAACGATTTTCTCTAGCCGCCTCGGTGGCTCCGAGGCGAGAGCGCTGGCCTACGGATCCCCATGTGGCGGGTTCGAATCCCGGCCGAGGTGCCCGCAATCTGACGGAGGCTTATTGCGGAGAAGGCGCCGTGTAACCGAGCTTTCGGTTGCACGTCAAAATATCCCCAGGTGGTCCAAATTAATCCTCAGTCCTCCGCTGGGGCGTGCCAGATGCCCATTGTTGGTTTGGCACGTAAAACTCCCAAATTTGACTTTTTGAACGATTTTCTCTCCCACAGCTCTGTTCCTAAATCCTGGAAAGTTGAGTCAGTAACGCCTCTCAAAAAGGGACACGGTGCCCCCTCAAGTCTAAAATCCACTTGTGATGGAGTGTATTACCGACTCATTCGGTGCTGTGCGTGCAGGCACGTGTGTGTGTGCGTGTCCCACCGTGGCGTTCGCGCCAGATTACAAAGAATCCTCGCCTCGCGGCCAGGGGAAGAAAAGAGGACAAAGAAGAGGGACAGCAAAAAAAGGGTGGTTTAGCCATCGCAAGCCTTCGGACGGAGAACGTTGTAGCAGTTGTCTGTGTTGCGAACTAGTCCTGGGTACTGTCTCTCCTCAACGTCGGGGCCCGACGTTGAGGAGAGACAGTACCCAGGACTAGTTCCGGCACATATAACTTTATCCAAACTCGGCTTGAGTTCGCGACACAGACAACTGCTACGACGTTCTCCGTCCGAAGGTTTGCGATGGCTAAACCAAACAATGGAGCCCCCGCCAATATGGTTTCCGCCCGGCAGGAGCTGCGAATCGGCCCTTGCAGCTTTCACTTATGCACTCAGCACCAGCCTCGACAACCGAACTCCGTGCGAGATCGTCCAGTTAGACTTCAGAAAGGCTTTTAACAGCGCAGACCACATCTTGTTTCTATCCAAACTCCAACAGATGGGAATCTCCGCCATGAGGAATTAAAAATTTACTTTTTCACACTACCTTATTCTTCAAGGGCTCTTTTCGTGATTTAGCACAAACTGGAAACACTACTAACAGGTAGGGTGTCGACTGAGCTAGGTCATGTGTGCCATTGCGTGTCAAAGGGGCTTTGAGAAAACTAATTGAAGAACACTTTGTCCAAGCTCAAGAGAAAAAATCTTGTTCTTGACCACTGGCTAACACAACATGATGGGAGCAACCGGTTATTGTTTTCTTCCGGTGACTTCAGAACGAGGTCTACTGGCACGACAACCAGCTCTGGTTGTCGTGCTGATCCCTAAGACAGATCGTGATGAGGAAGAGCTAGAGATAAAATTTAAAAGCGCTAACAAAGACGAGGACAAAAAGGAAGGCGAACAGGACGAGCGCTTGCTCCCAACTGAACATTTAGCGCTTTTAAATTTTATATCATGAACCAACTCGCCCGCTTCGCCACTTTAGTAAGAGCTAGAGCCCTCCTAGCCACTGTTTTTTCCCAGATATGCAGAACTACCTTTACTGCACTTATCCAACCATTTACACAGTTTGTTATATGACAAGTTGCAGATTATTGTCAAGTGACCACTTGTGGCTGCGACATTCATAACATTCCTCATGAGGAATGTTATGCCGCAATGTCAATTTCGGTGGCCCTATTACAGCTATAATCTGTTTCAGCCTATTTTACAAAGAAAAGCACTGCCGCCCTTTGGAGCTAATCAGAGCAACGAAGCAAGTTTTGTGAGAGCTCTCCGTAGGAGGTGTATACTCCCACAATATGTTGTCCCGTCCCTCAGCCAAATGTTCCAATTGTCTCGTTGGTGCCGTAGCTTTGGTAATGCCCTGTAAGCTGCAGAAGGATGAGTCAACCTAGTTCCAGTAACAGTTCACCTTACGTACGAATATGACCAGAAAATGCTCATGCTACCCAAGGATGAGGGTCGACAAATTTCCCAGCGTACGGTCTCCGATTTTCTTCTCGTGGCCCAGATGATGAGCTGCCTCTTGAGTTTCCTCACTTCATCCCCCTGGTTACTGATGGTCCTTGTCTCTGGTGTCCGGCCCTTGCAGCTTGCCTCCACACGTTTGTCGCCCTCGTGGTATTCTCTGTGATTCTCCAAGGAACCATCGTACTGGAACAAGAAAGTAACAGTATACAGTGAATGGACAAAGCGAGACACACCTTGTACTCAGGGGCAGATCCAGAACTCCGTTTGGGGAGGGGGGGGGGGGGGGGGGCAGAAAGTTTGTAAAGATGCTATTATCCCCTTCTTTCGTGTGCACCTGGGGGTCCAGCCATGTCAAATTGCCCTCCGAGATGGGGGGAGGGGGGGGGGGGGGCCACTTTGTTTCGGGGGGGGGGGGGGGGGGGGGCGCCCCCGTCGCCCCCTTTTGGATCTCCCCCTTGGATCTGTCCCTGCTTATACTTCTAAATTAGATAAGTACTGTGGGTCTTACTGCATGGCGTGCCAAGCGGAGATAAATAATGTCTGGAGCTTGACGGGGGGAGCAGGGGTCTCGACGCATGCTGGACGACAGGTGCCAGATGCTGCCATACCCACAGGGTATCCTGACGAGAGAGAGAAGACAGGTGTGAGTCCAGGAAATTGGCATGTTTGAGCAACACTTTTTAGAGTTGCCTTCCCGTTAATTCCCTTCAAGGGACATCCATCTGACTAGTTAATTCAGAATTATGTTCAATGTACCCAGTCAACTTGCTTAGCCAAATGCAAATATATAACAAGTGGTAAATTCACTTTTTATAATGTTGCGTGTTTTTTTGTTTTGTTTTTTACATCTTATGCTATGATGCCAACTTCTCTTTTATGATTTTACAGATTAGCAAATCCAAGGTTCGGTCCTGATCCGCGTCATTTGCTACTATATTTATATTTTTCCAGTAAAGTGGTGTGAAAGTTTCGATACGTGGAGGTTGCGCGTGAACAAGCAATTCATTACGTTCGACCGTTTTACAAGTCACGTCCGACTTACATACGACTAAGAAATTAACCGAGTCACATACACTGCGTTGGAGAAAAGACGATCGTGCCATGGCCTGACGCGAAGGACAGCACGAGCACTTTAAAATGTTTGCACTCACCAGCAACGAACTTGAAGCGGAATCCCGGAATCTCGAACGGCGAAGTGAGTCCCCGGCTTTTTGGCTTCTTGCCTGAGCAGGCCCATTTAGATCACATTCATAGCGCGATTCGCTAACTCACGTGACATTAAAACGCCAAGCGAGGATCCAACCGAAAGGGAAATGTACTAGGAAAGAGAAATTCGCAGAACAGCAACACCGACAACGCCGACAACGCGACCGGCGACATGGCTTCGGTTAGGGCAATGAACTTTTTGAAGCTAACGGTAACTGCTCGATTTTTTCTTTCCATGTTGGTTTATTATTATTACCTAACTTATTATGTTTTCTAAAAATAATAACATTAACGCACTCAATTTAGTCAATTGCGATTCTTTTTTACCCTGTTTTTTTTGTTCGTTTTTGTTTTACACCTTCAGTTGTCGCCATCCGGCTTGAGGAGCGCTGTGTATGCGCGATTACCGGAAGTGGCCTTGAGTGGGACCACTGGTTATGATTCCACTGTGGGGCGAACTGCAGAAGGAAGACAAGAGAGAAAGGAGAATTCAAAGAAAGAGCAAGCAGAGCAAGTATTTGGAAAGAGAGAGAGAGAAAAGGAAACGAAGGAACAAACAAGAAAGGAGGAAACGTGGACCGCTGCGGACCCCAGGAGCTATCCAAGGGGTGCGAGTCTATCACATGACATCGCGCTCGGCGCGTTGCTCCACCACTACGAAGAGCACCTGACACTTCCACGGAATCGGATTGGCCAGAATGACCCTCACCCTCACGCCAGTTTCAAGTAACAAATAAAAAACGCTGTGCCAAATTAAAAAAAAAAAAGAAAACACGAATGCAAGGAAATTTAAGACAAACGTCACAGACCCCCGTAATTTGTTCCGCTGTTTGCGCGTTACGCGTTCAGCCAGTTCGGTCGTTGCTCAACCACGAAAGTTAGACGGGCCAACACGAACAAAGCCGGCCGATGCGTCTGGCGCCACAACAAGCTTTGCGGATCCTGGAGCCTGGACGCCTGGACGCCTGGAGACAAGCGAATTTCCTCCTCCTCCTTTATTCGGGTTATATGACGTACCTCGTTCACATGGAGTGGACTTCGACGAGCAAGACGAGCGAATAAGATATGCAGGAGCGTTCCACGTGAGCGTGCTGTGGTGAACCACGGAATTTTGTTTAAGGTCACGTGACATGTTATCGGTACCTGATTCGTTCCGATGGCGCCCAAGGTTAGCCCGCGGGTCACAACCTTGTATTGTTTTGTTTACATTTCCTCCATTTCTGAGCTCCGCTGGCTCCGCCCTGTCCGGTCCCGCTTGAGCCTCTTGAGCAGCCTGAGGCTCGAGGCCTTGAGCTGGCTAGAGCGCTAGAGCCCGCGAGTTTCTGTTCGAAGCGAGCAGCAGACGGCGGAGGAGCGGAGTTGAGGGTTCTGGCTTTCGCTTGTCGACGAGATTGTCTGGAGTGGTAAAAAGCGCACTATAATAGGCTCCCCTGTTTGGAAGCGTGCCGCGGTGGTTACTGGTCCCATGTGAGTGATCTCGGTTGTTGATTCTTTGCGGATTTTTGAGTTCAATAGAAGTCGTTACTCGTTACTGTCAAGCCGCGGCCAAGGTTTCTTTCTTGTTTTGACGGCCCTGCCAGACTGGTCATACAAAACCTATGCGCTGACATGTTCGAAGCACACGTATTTCGGGCGAAGTTATGCCTACGCGGCTTTGTTGTTTAGTTTCTATGTGGTCCCCCGACGCGGGTCACCCGTTGTTTGTCGGGCGCTAGTCACCGCCACGAGGTGGATGAGGGCTGTCCCTCGAAACGCTTCACGAAGATCCCCGCTCGGGGTGTCGGTGGCACGGTCCGTGTTTTTCTCTGATATGTTAATCAGTGATGTGATTGCTGCACTAATTGCGCGAAACTGCGCCAAGTGGCTAACCCTGCTACATTTTGCCGAAACATGGGTAATATGCGCCAAGCCTGCGCCAAAAAAACAATTTCGGTCGTCTCTCGAAACCGAAACTAAACTGGGTATGAAATCGAGCATGCGTGTGTTATGTGGCGCAGGCGGCCGCCCGACACAAAGTACCCTGAATCAATCGTCCATCCCATGCACTGATCCCGCCGTCTCGCGCCCTCGTCGTCTCGTGGTTCCCGTCTCGCGTATTTTTTTAAAAATATTTTCAAAGATAGACCCGCGCTTGTTTGTCTGGAGTTCAGTTGCTGCACAAAGCGGTCCAAGAACTTTTTGACCCTGGCTCGCGATGTCTTGCATCAATGCGCCCAAGTTTTTTTTTTTTTTTTTTTGTGTGTGTTTAGCTTGTATTTTGTTTGCCGGGTTGACAAGCACGCGCCGCTGGACTGTTTTTGGTCGTACGCTCGAAAGTTAAATTTTGCATACAGTTTCGGAAATCAGTTGGCGACGGGGCGGAGTGGCATGGTTTCGATTTTAATCGAACAGCCGTTGTCTCCGCTCGCGCGATAAAGCACGCGCAACTGCAAGCCTGCAGAAGTTGCCCTCACGTGCATGCGAACATGATTGCACGATAGACGCACCAGCCGGGACGCTTGCAGTCTATTATTTTACGTTTGCTTACTTTTGACGAATGCGCACGTCGGGAACCAGTAAAACGGTAACAAGTGTTTTTTTTTTTAATTGCTTGGCAACGCCTACAGGACTTTATACATTGCGGGATGTCTCAGCAGTAAAAGCACAAGCAGCGAGTTCCGTCACAACACGTCACATCAAAACACAACACAGCACAAATCCCTTCGTTTGTACAGCACCTAGAACAAATATATATTTTTTCTTCTAAAGATATCTGCTCCCAAAGCCACTTTTGCTGCTCCAAAACACTGTTTTGGTTGCTCCAAAGGCCATATTTGCTGCTCCAAAGCGGCTTAGGCCAATCACACGACTGCTTGAGGCATACCCGCTGTCCTTCGATCGGAACCAATCAGAGCTCGGCGTTTTGACGTCGCCACAACCCCGTGCAAAAGAAGCAGACGAATGACAGGATGAGAACTAGAGGGAGGTTCTTGATTGTCCGGCCTCCAGCGTGAGCTTCCTGTCTACGGCAGCGCTTCGGCACCTTGTTAGCCTCAAGCGTGCGCGTGCTGCCATATAGCACAGTGGAAGGCAACAAGCGCGTGCTGGAAGGCGGATATCGGAAAGAGACGCCATTGCGTTCACACCGTGAACCGCCGTATGCATTGTGGCAGGGCTGGGCAGTATTGCGATACAAATGTATCGCGATAGTATCTTAGAGATACTTTCGAGTATCTGTATCGAGATACATTTGAAAAAATGTATGTATTTGTATCTATGTAGTGAAATACATTTAAGATGTATCGCTTTTATCGCGATACTTTGCCGGACTTAGGTATCTCGTTACATTTGTAGTCCTTTCTAAGACAAATTTGAAAGATAAAAACATCCGTTTGGCGCAAGTTGCTTCATCATTTATAATATGAACCCGCCCTATAACATGATCCATCTCAGTTACCGACATTGAAAAAAAGCTCTGGTTTAAAAAGGTTATGGGCAGGAATAACAAACTCAGCTCCTCTTTCAAAGCGCTCTACTCTTTCCAAGTTAGCAGAGAGAACGTTGTGAAGGAGTATGGTCCTGTAGTCCAGTCTCCCCACACAATGGGTGACTCAGTAGTTTACCGATATTGGTTTGCAAATGAGGTTACCGCCTCCTATCGGCGGACCCCTGTGTGCTTCTGGGTTTCCTGTTCTTTTCCATTTGTTTCGCATCTTTTTTTATTATTTGTACTAGTTTCTACCATGCGCGCAAGTTCTTACAAACACATTACAGTAATTACTTCTAAAAAAAAAAAAATCTTCTTACCCGATCGTTGGGCCTTTGTGAAGGTCAAATGAATACACTACCGGAAGTCTACGGGGCTCAAAATACTGTGGCGCCCTCGTGGCATCAACTCCCGCCGAATGCGGCGACAGATTGAGATGCGCCGTTACGGCAAAACAGTTCATTTCGGGCAGATGCCTTTTGCCAGGCTGTTCCCCTTTGATAAAAGGGGAACAGCTTAAAATGACACAAAAAAAGGAGCACAAGCATAAATTACTATTTGCCACGAACTACACCCTCCCCACGTAGCACCGTTCGGTAACAAATGTATTTCTATACGCATCTGTATTCCGGAATACGTTTTCGCCGGTTTTGCAGAAGTATCTCGGGGATATCCCGTTGCATAAAACACAAATGTATCTCAGTATCTATTTTGGGCCTTAAAACACACGTATTTCAGTATCTGTATTCCCGCATACATTTGGAGTATCTCTGCCCAGCCCTGCATTGCGGTGACCAGTTTCGCCCTTGTCAATCTCGCAGAGCTTTGAGATGGCGCAATCGGGAGAGCAAGAAACGGAGGAGTTTCTGCTGACGGGCTTCTCACCCGTCCTGGACTGGAGGCCCATCCGATTCTCCAAACCGCCTCCTCGTCCACTCATCTGTGACCTGTGTGGCGTGGTGTCGCTGAGACCCGTGTTTCCTGGAAGCTGTCCGCACTGGTACTGCACGACGTGCTATCGAAATGTCTTGCGCCATGACCCTCCGTTGTGTCCGTTGGATCAGAAAGAGGTGTCAGAAAGCGACCTTGCAGGTGACGCTTTTTCTGTGGATCTCGTTAAACTCTTGAAGGAGGCCGGCATGCGTTGTCCCAACTCCGCCACTGGCTGCGACTACGTGCTCACTGATGTGCTTCAGCTTAAAAGAAATTCCAAATGCACAGAGTCTTACCATAGTCCTGAATGGCCGTCGTGTATATGCAGTCGCAAGCCTCCTTTGTTCGATCTTGAGTTGCATTATTCCAACTGTAAGTTTCACAGGATATCCTGCGAGGCCTGTGGTGCTCCCGTTGCGAGCGGTAAGATAGTAGAGCACATCAAGAAAGGTTGCAAGATTTCAGTGCCAGGAAACGGAAGTCGTCAGGCGAATTACAAAGCAGGCTCGTCCTGAGGCACCGAGCGACGAGGCTCGCATTATGGTTCTTTTGAAACTAACTTCAGCGCACACCGTGGCCGTTGCTCGTGCATGTATAAGCATACGCTTGTATGAGTCAACAAGTTTGCATACTGTTTATTTTGATCCTGTTTCTCCGTATACCTATGTGCAAATGTGTGTAGTTTAAGCCTGTTTTATTGTTGTATGTCTACTTTGTATGTTTGTTTTCTATACGCCTGAGTGTGAAATAAACTTGCACAATTGAGATGACTTCCTGTGGCTGGTTTTTCGTGTTTATGTAATACAGTATATTAGCTAACAAAAATAATGCCAATGTAAAAGAAAAAAAAACAACAAAACATTGTCGTTAAAGCTTGGGGTTATGGAATACAACCGACATTAAGCATGTGGTGTCAGGCGGATCGGTAAAAAAATATTCTTCTGAGCGCATGGGATTACACTACATGGTGCCCCCCAAACAATTTGCAGGTTACTCTAAACCTAAAAAAATAAACTATAGACTGCTGAACGCTCATTCTCCTTTCGAAAATGCGCTAGAGGTCAGAGCCAGGTGCCAAGGTTTCAGCACGAACGGATATCTCATTCTAAAGTTGTGATTTTCTAAGAAATTCAACAGGTAAATGGGGCCCATTTTAACCTGTTTTCGTTTTCTGGCGCCATAGAGCATGTGTTTGGGAGCTCTGTCGGCCGTTATTTTCCCATTGAAATTTTCAAAAGATCACATACCTTTTGAACAGGCACGTAGTCAGGGGGAGGGAGGGCATGGGGCCCGCCTTCCCCCCCCTCCCCCCGAAATCTTCCATTTTTCTGGGACCTCCTCTCCCCCCTCCCCTTCATACAGCATTTGTCATCGGCGGCCCCCCCCCCCCCCCCCCCCCCCCCCTCCAAAACAAAATCCTGGCTACGTGCTTGCTTTTGAATAAGATAACGGTGCTAATTTTGGCCTCTGGTTCGGACTTCTAGCGTTACACTTGGGTTGAAAATGAGCGTTATCCAATGCGTAGTTTATTTCTGCAATAAAAAAAGTATCCTTTAGGGGGGGGGGGGGGGCTTAATTTAATTTTTCTTTTCTAAGTCCGTGAACGAAATTGATTTGACATTGGGAAAGTATTTTCGTTTTTAAGTTTTTGAGCATGGAAGTGTAGCAGCCATTTACGTTAACCCACTCTGTTTTTCTCATGAGACTTTCAGCAAAAAATAATTTTAAACACAATTTGCATCGAACTAAGACGAAAACATTTCCTTTAGTTTACGTGGGGTATCTTGCCCTAAATCGGGTCTTCCGGTCTTCACAGTCCCACTGAAGGGATATTCTCACGGGAGATGCTTTTCGGGGAGGAATGTGCGTGACGTCAGTGATCGGCGGAACAAGCGGGACTCCTTGACTGCAGTATTCACACGAACGGCGGGGAACCGAGGAGGATGACAGTGTTATCAGACGCTTTTAGCGGTCGCATCCTCTACAACAGGGTGTAATGCGCGCTGACGGAAATAGGAAACTGGAGGCCTACGTAATTATGACAGCAGTGCTGTTAGGTGCAGAAAACAAAAAAAATCCGCTTACTGCTAACAAAAAAAAAAAAAGTTACTAACAGGGGAGATGAGAAAAAAAAAAAAAAAAAAAACCCGTGAAATTTAAAACCAGTTGTGTGAGGGGCTGCACGCGTATGGCACTGATGAATATCAAAGACTCCATTGGGTGCCCCGAACGACAAAGGCACCGACGGAGGAGCAGAAGGGCCGGGAAGTCGGCCCGCCGACGAGCGGGCTTCTCAGGCGCACGCGGAAACCATGCGGCGCATGGAGCATGAGCAGGAAATTGCAATGTTGAGGCTCACACTTGAGAACGAGGAAAAAATCGCGGCAGTGCGTCGACCGAGTGTGGGTGGCGACTCTACCGCGACGACAGGAATGCGCAGTTTGGACCTTGTTTCGCAATTCGCGAAACTTCTCAGAAGTCGGAAACTGTCACTTGACTTGGAAGTTCCGGTTTGGTTCGACAGTGTCAAAGAGATGTTCGCCTACGGAGTGCCGGAGAAGAGCCGAGTGCATTTGATTATGCCGGCCTTGTCAGAAATAATCAAATACCTCCCTACGAGGTTATCTGTGGAGGAAACAGCGAACTACGACAGGGTCAAGGCCGCCACCCTGGACGAGCTCCGACTCACTCCATGGCGAGTACCGGAAGCGGTGACGAAGGGTGGGCGCAGTTCGTTTCGAGGACGGCCAGCTATTTCGGCTGCTACCTGGAGGCGCACAATGTAGCAAGTGGAGGACCTCATTAACCGAATGGTCGCAGACTGTGGTGAAATTGAGCGTCAGTGAAGAATGTCTACGACATATCACGTGCGCGAGGAGACAGGGTGGCTGGCGCGCGCGAGCTGGCGAACACCGTACAGATGTGCGAGGAGGCTAAAGGGGTGTCCAAACAGGACACTACAAAACGCACTACTCCGACAAATCGTGAAAATTGAAGCGGACGCGCCCGCTTCAAGCCCGCTTCAATTTTCACGACTTGTCGGAGTAGTGCGTTTTGTAGTGTCCTGCTTGGACACCCCTTCAGAGGGACGGGCGTTTGGAGGAGAAAGAGAAATCCGCCACTTTCCTCCGCGGAGCGCGCATCACGTGAGACATACGTCATCCCTTTTTGACGGCTCGCGGCGCCGTTCTCCTCTGTGGCGGAGGCGCGGAGGCTTCGTTCTGTCAGCGCGAAAGCTCTGCTGGTGGGCGGCGGAGCCGGGGACGGGGTTTCCCGGGTTGTTGACGTCACGACATCCAGGAGAACGGCGCCGCGAGCCGTCAAAAAGGAATGACGTATGTCTCGCGTGAAGCGCGCTCCGCGGAGGAAAGTGGAGGATTTCTCCTTCGTGTGGATACCCCTTTACGAAGAGTGCAAGTCCCGGATGGAGAGGCTTCGCCGGTGTTGTGTGTCTTGTGGGAATAAAAGGCTATACTTCGCTTCAGCTTCCGTCCGAGCGCAGCCAAAGCTACGTGTTGCCGGAGCCAATCACACGCCGGCAATCGGTCACGTGATCTTGCCTGCACTTTTGTATCACTCCGCTGCGTCGCTGGTCGTCCGCGCCGCCCGCGTTCGCCGAGTATTTTGCAGAGCTGGCCAAATTACTCATATTTTGTAGTTAAATTACATTACTAATTACTTTGCTGAAAATCGCTAAAATGTAATTGAATTACATTACAAATGACCACAGCCAGAAAGTAATTAATTACCATTACAAATTACTTTTAAAAGTAATGACATTACTTTCGCATTACTTTTGTATAGACCTTTTCCGCTTTCTCTCGACCCCGACAGCCAAGTAGGCATATCCGGTATGGGCGACGAAAAAATATCAGAACGTTTCAACCTGCAAATAGTAAAAAAATAAAGGGGAAGCAAAACGAGAATGTGTGACGGCTACGTTTATGACCTAAATGCCTTCTATTGGCGTGGCGACGGTGACACAATGTTTTCGCCCATACTGGAAGTGACGACAATTCAAGATGGCGGCGCCCTTGCGGAAAAGGTCTATGCTTTTAAATATAAAGGAGCTATTGATAACTTCCAGTTACAGATAACTTTATTTACATTATTTACACAGTTCATGGCACACAGCTAGAACTCTCTCTTGCATGTTTACCGATGGACAGAAGAACGCACGCGACTGATCCGTTTCCCACCCCAACCCGGACAACTATTTTTGGAGATGACTGAGGACCCTACGCGGATTATCTCTGGGAGGGGGGAGAACAAATGTCATTGTTTGCAAAATCGCGTCGAGGGCCGTTCCACCAGGGGCCTTAGCTCGACCTACTTCCCCTCCTTCGCTTCCCGAGAATGTCGAGCAGAAAAGCTCGAATGGAAGGCACTTACCAGCCCTATTTCTCACAGTGGAAGTTAAAGGGACCATGAAATGACCTTTTTACTTTTTCCAGATAACTTTTACATTAAACCGTCAATGTTCACTGAATGCCGAACAGGCATCCGTTTTCGTCTCGGTTTATTAACTTCTACACAAAAAATTAATGAAATATCGACTTTTTCTTTCTCTCCAACTGACGGCAAAACAAGCCGTGACGTACGCCGTTTCCGGAACCGGAAGTTCTCTCGGCAGTAGGAGAATGGGAGCGTTAGCGGCGACGAGTTGGGGTGCGCCGGTAGGTTTTACTGCGCTGATGTCACCGACTTATTTTCTGAATCGGCGCCTAAGTGCAGCGAGTCTTCCGGTGAAGACTCCAGAAGTCAACCCAACTGTCATTGTTGGTAAAAGGCGGCCCGTGTCCGCGGCGTTTTTCGCGGCCTCGGAGATGCAGGAGCGAGCCGACGTTAAAAAAGATACGTTTGAACTACGAGTGTCAGCAAGAGCCACGTAAATACCTGTTCACACTCGGAGCGGACGCGCGCGTTGGATGGAAGTGCTGTATTCGAGCTGTTGGTAAGCGCTTCGGGACCGATCTTTTACGATTGCAACTCGATACTGACGCGACACTCGGCAAAGAAAGGTTGGACCGGCATTGCACGTATACCTCCCACGAACTGTTATAGCTCAACAGTGACGTGCAGTCAGTCAGAATAAAAATGGCATACCAATAACAAAGTGTACATACCGTGTTACGAAGGTAATCCATACGGCGTTTATTTCAGCTCTATATCACACAAAACAAGAAGATAGAATCGACGAGAGTCCCTTTTCGACGAGTGTTCGTTAACACTGCCTCGGAAAACAAGGGGAAGAGATTGACCTCACCTCTAAATCTAAAATTGAGGTCAGCGATCAAACTATAATGCGGGAAGGGTCCACAAGGGTAGCGCGGGCATATTCCATTCAGCACGCCAGCCGGTCGTAGGCAGACGGTCTTGCGACGAAGCAACGCTGCGCCGAGTCGTAGTGCCTACTAGGCCTATATTCTGAGCAGCTCGCTCCGTCGAAGTCGGTCGATTCGTGGCCAGCGTTCTTGTTCGTCGTGGTCTGTTTTAAGTACTTTTTTTCTTGCTGCTTGAAGTCGGCACGCGCGAGAAGAACACGTAGCAAAATAAACGTTCAGTCAGTCAGAGTTTTGAGAGGAAGGAAATCAAAGGAAATAAAGAAATAAACGTTCGACGGCCATCGCGACCCAAGTAACTGAACTCGGCCCTGCGCTACTGCGCACGCGCAGTAGTTGCTTCGTTTACCACACGATAGATGGCGCTTGGCTCTCAGCATTATCAAATTTGGCAATTTTCGCCACACATCTCTAATTATGCTACAAAATGTGGATCTGAATATTATTTAACAAAACTTTTAGGAAACATTCGCCGGCTATTTATTGTTTACGATCGCGGTGCTGGTGAGGTAGGCTCTTACCCAATAGGCGGCGTGGATTCGGCTGACGTGCTCCGTTTCCGCGGATGCATCGTAGTGAAAAGGCGAAGGAAAGAAGGCGCAAAAGAGTCCAGTTTTCTTTTAAAAGTTCTATAGCAAATAATTTTTGTTGGCTCCCAATTTTTGTGTTTCTTTTCACACCTTTTACGACGTGCGGTGGACAAAATTCGATTTTAAAATCATTTCATGGTCCCTTTAACACAGAGAGGGTACGCAGTATGCATCAGAAAAAAGTAAGCGGAAACTTTCAAGAGGGGCCAGAAAACGTCGAATGCAAAACCGCAAAACATAGGTAGAGAATCGCGCTGAGCGGGTTTTCACAGTTCAAGAGAGTGGCACAAAAAGCTGACAGCGGGCGCGAGAGTCGCACCAGCCGCATTAGCATCAGCAACAGCGGCGGCCAAAGAGCGTTTTCTGGAAAGGTATAGAGGAAAAAGAAAAAGTAAAATAAAAAGAAAAGTGCTCTTGTGTATTGTGGACACAAAAAATATGCCTGGTGCGAAAAAGTAATTAGGTAATTTAATTACAATTACCGTCGCTGGAGTAATTCATTACATTACTAAATTACCTACTCCAAAAAGTAATGAATTACATTACTAATTACTGGAACAAGTAAATAAATTACTGTAATTTCATTACAGTAATTACATTACTGCCAGCTCTGGTATTTCGTCTGCTACGGGTGTATCAACGGTATCGTCTGCTGCAGTTTTAAAAGGAGTCCTTTCACGTTCTGAAATTTAATCACAGGGAATGTCAGTACGTAGTCTTGCCGCTGCCGTCTGTGTCCGAGCTTTCCACCTGTCTGCAATTTCGGTATAGTTTCGAGATGTAAGTACACATTGCCAGGTGCCCGATGACCCGGCCGTTGATGTTTCCTTGTAATGTCTGGATATACGAGGGCTCGAGGCGTAGTCCTTTTCACCATCTTCTCGGCGTTCAATGTGGTCGGTAGGTTGTGGTTCTCCTTGGGGCCACTGCCTTTGGGAGTTCCACGTTCACGGCGAGACGCTCTACCGCGAAGCGGGTTCGTACTCACGTGGCATGCTGCTCTTTGAGCGCAATGAGACACCAGTCACGTTGGTAACGGTGATAAACTCTGTTTATTTACAACGAAACAAATAACAACAAAACAGCGGCTATAAGCTGGTGAACGCCGTCGGTGTAAAGATCGCCCACGGCCGAACGGTCGTTCACAAAGGTACAAAGGACGGGGTAAACGCTCACAGGCGCGCCGGACGGTTCCCCGTTGTCGCCGCCGCCGAATCCCAGGAAGGAGAGAGAACGAGATCCTGCTGTCCGGTGGTTTTAAGATAACGGCGGGGACGAAGTGGCCAATCAAGGAGCGACACGTCAATCTCCTTTGTGCGAGGGTTCGTTACGGAAATCGCCCCAAAGGGGCAGAGGAGGAAGCCACTCACAGTGGTAAGCAGCACCACCTCTCGTTACGTCGGCGCGGCCGCCACGGCGCGCCAAAACGCTGACTCGACAGAATGTTGAAGGATCACAATCCCCAGAAGGTAAAGGTGTGCCCTGATTTCGCCGCGTATCAGTGAATTGTAGTGGCCCGGACGCTTTTCTTGTTTACAACGCATTCGCGGTACGACGCGGCCGGAGTCTCCTGCCGAATTTGAAAGTAGACATTCATCACGACCGCTCGCGCCTGACGCCCAAACGTGCCTTTGCGAAAGGACCTTCTGAAGCGACTCGGTGAGGAAACCAGCGAAGCGCATGATTCGGCCATTTTGGGAACGAAATGACACAGAAGAACCGAGCGCTGCAGCCGTGTTGCCAGCGGATGTACGCGTTTTCACCAAACCACTTGCATTTACATATGCCAATAAAAACATAAACTTCAGATATTTAATTCCTTTCGTTGCAAATCATTCTCTGCAGTACACATCTCGAATGTTGTGCAATATTTACGCACAAAACAGTTATTTAGAAAAAAAAAAAAAAAACTTTTGCGGACTACTTTGTGGTGCGTAGGAATGCTCTTCTCGAAGTTGCGAACCGTCCCTCAGCCTTTGGCGGCGCTCGAACGGAAGCTGAAACTAAGTATAGATTACGTACCTTTTACGTCCGGACACCGGTGCTCAAAGGGGAATCCGGTGCCCGTCCCACCGCGCGGCCGACGGCTACCAGCGAGAGCGGTCGCCGCGCCGGGTTCACGGAACGCCATGCCAACAACGATGATCCCGCTATTCAACAGTGTTTATTGAGTACGGGGGGTCCCCAACCAGACACTGCGGTCAAGCGAGCCGTGGACACAGTGTGCCCGCAGCGCCCGCCCACCTGAGAGCCAAAGGGGTCATTGCGAGCGGAGTCATCGCCGGTCGGACGAGCTCACGCCGCTACCCATCGTCGCAGGAGTTTGGGCCAGGGCTCTCGGCACACGGACGTCCACTAGGAGGAGCGGACGCCGACTGTCAGAGCCACGGGGAACGCTAGCGTCGATTCATCGCCGGTCGGACGAGCTCCTACGCCGCGACTGAACCCGTCGCCCGGAGTCCCATCCAGGACTCGCCGACCAGTCATGGGCACGTTACCAGTAAAAGGTAACAGTGTTACAGCTACAGTTACCTAAGGGGGGGGGGGGGGGGAAGTGGAAGTAACTCTGTTACAGTTACAGGCTTCAAAAAGTAACGTGTTACAGTTACAGTTGCTTCAAAAACAGTAACGCCGTTACTTTCCCGTTACAGCACAAAACAATGGACACAAGAAATCACAATCCAAAACAATATTTTATTTGTTACACTATAGTGAGAAGAAAGGGCAACTGAGAAAATAGAAAAATTTAAACCCGAAGGGTGCTTCTTTTTTGTGTCATTCTCCGTTTCAGCATTTTTATGTGCATAATTTATTTGCATTAATTGTTATAACTTATAGTCATCTGCTTTTCAAAATTGTCACCGGCCCTCGTCAGTGAACGATTTCGTTTATTTTTCAATCCGAAACGAATGAGGACACAGATGGTCGCATAACTGCCTTATGGGATATACTCGGAAGCAGGCCTGAACATAGCAGGTCAAACAGCTTCGCAAGAACGTAGGGGGAAAGGAGACAAAGCGAGGCCTTCTGGTGTTCCACGAGTGTTCGATGACCACCGCGGCACGCCAACTATGGAAAATGCATCGAAAAGAGCTCTTTCTCTCACTTATGACTCGTGTTTTCCCTGAAATCGCTTCAGCTCGAGCACTACATAGGTTCCACAACAAAGTGTCCTTCCGTTGGGGTGTTTCTTGAGGCTATCAACGAAAAAGGCAATAACATTTGAACCTGTCTTCGTGTTTACCCGAGCCGCTCCGAAGAGAATGAATCGCCGACTTTCTGCAGAATATGGCGACGACCCCCTTCAGGGAAGAGGAAACGGCAAGCTGCTGGGTGTACAAACGACAGGACAGATATCCGACAAAGGTGAAGGGAGAGAGGGGGGGGGGGGGGGGGGGGGTCAAATCCCAGACCGAATACTCAGAGACATGTCGCAGGACCACCAACACCCGCAGATGGTCCCCGTAAGAGAAGAGTTAGCCAAAGTCGGTGAAACAGACAGATTCCTTGCCTCCCCTACCACCGCGGGCGCCGGCTTCCTTTACCTCTTGGTTTCGTACTGACTCGTTCGTCGTCCATTCTGGGTCGTGGGCTAAACCAGGCAATTTTCTGCAAGTTTAAAACGTGGCCACGCTTTTTTTTTTTTTTTTTTGTCAGCGAGGAGTATTGAGAAAAATACTTCAAGAAGGCGATTTCACCATGTCCACGGCAGCGGGACCCAATTTATTTAGTTAGAAAAAGTTACTGTAACGGCCTAAACAGTTACAGTTATCCAATAAAAAAGCAACAGTGTTACAGTTGCAAGTTACCAGTATTAAGGAGTAACGCGGTACGGGTAAAATTGTTACCGAAAAAAGCAACTAGTTACCGGTAACGCGTTACTAGTAACAAGTTACTGGCCAAGACTGGGCCCGACTCTCCTCCGTGATCTCCCTGGCCCCCCGAAAACGGGAGACGCGCGGAGTAGTGCAAGAGAGTAGGCCAGGATGTGTGACGCACTCTCCCCGACACGATACGGAGCAGACTTGTACGTAGTTCAACTACTCTACTCAAGTTACTTTAGTTTAACTACTTTTCTGAGTAGTTTAGTAACTTTCAATTATATTTTTATTACGGTATTTAGTAGTTTACTTTATTACTTTTCCGAAGTTACTTCTACTCAAATTACAAACTGAATTTTAGTGGTTGTTTTGCCTATAAACAAACATTCTTGCACAAAAACGTATAAGATGTTGGAAGATCAGCTGATATTTGCAAAGAGGGCGAAGTATGTGGCATAGAAAGGTGGGGGAAGAAAGTAATTTGGTGAGTCCGAAACCCCCCAAAATTTTCACAAGCCCCCCACTGCAAGAACACTGCTACGAGGCGCGGGGAGCGAACAGACACGACGCAAGAGAGGCCGAGCAACTGTGGGATTAGCGCCGAAGACTGGCGTTTCTTTGTGTCCCGAAGCTCAAGAAGACTTGAGGCATTTCAAGAAAGAGCTTGTCCCCGCTTCTCCCAAACGTAGAAACTCTCGCCCACTACTGGAGGTGTACACACTGCGTCCTCACTCAAAGGAGGCAACAAAATGCAGCACCCGCTCTGAAGCTCTTGTGGTGCTCCCGTAGTTTGTGCTATACTCGAAGAATCGTGTGCTAAAGGGCAACGCGAAGGTGACCTTTTTGTGTTGTCTTTCATGCCAAAACTCAAAATATGCAGATCTTCAAAGATTTGAAGATCGTTAGTAATTCCACTGACGTTTTTTTATATAAAAGATAATAAACAAGCTGGGTGTGGGGAAGTACTCTAAGTACATGGTACTTAAAGTACCACTATTTAGAAAACTTGCACTTTACCTGAAAAACATTCTCTGAGCACGTACTTATACTTTACTAAAGTATTTTTTCTGATACTTAAAGGGGCACTGACACCCCAAAGGTCGTATTCTTTTTTATTGTCTAAAACGATGCAAGTTGTAGTCATAGACACGCAAAAAAAACCGTATCGCGAAAAAAAAAAAAAAATTTCCCGCGCGCGCGTGCGCCTTTTTATTTTTGGCGTTTATATTTCCCGCGCTCACCTCCTTGCTTCTTTTGATCGGTGACGTCAAAAATCAGGAAATTTAGAAGCTTTGTAGGCGACATTTCTATAACATTTAATAACGGCAGCCGTAAAACATGTTTTTTTAACGCAATGACGAACGCACTACGGCCTTTCTTTTTGAAATACCAAAAATCAGATTTCGGTGTGATGTCGCTTTTTGGGTTTGTGTTCTCCCTCGGAAAACTTGGCGGCGCTCGAGCAGAGGCTTATCGCCGAGTCGGGGAACAAACCGTTTTTTCCCCGCGCCGGCTCCCTTCCATCCCGCCTGCTCACCTCCTCCTCCCTTCGGGTCGCGGTAGCAACGGCGCTTTGCTTCACAGCGTGGTGCGGAGGTCCGAAAGAAAGTCGAGTCGCAGGAGACCACAAAATTTGACTCACTGCACTGGCGCGGATCGCGCGGGAACTTCAAATTCGGCATTTGGAAATTGTTTTTCTAATTCACAAATACTGAATTCCCAAGTTTCGAATTTTGAGGGTAATGTCCCGGCATCATTTTCAATCGTTTCGGATAATAAGATAAATTACGATTTTGATGTGTCAGTGCCCCTTTAAAGTAAAACCCGCGACTCCAATGTACATTCCCCGAATTCTAAAACAAAAAAATGGCATATCATCGTGTGAAAACGAGCTTTTTCGAGACGTCATCTGGTCATTTCTCCTAGTGAAGTAATGGCGGCTATAAGACCGACACAATTGCCTTATAAGTTGATTGTGTCAAATAGCTCGTCAGCGAGAGTAGAACTACTTTGTGGCGATTCGACTTTATACAATATTTGCTGCCGTTTCCGTAAAAAAGACTGATGCACCTCCCATTACCCCTGAAGCAATGCATACCAATTAAAAAAAAGTGCATAATGAAAGATTGTGTCAAAAGTACTTGTACTTTACCTTAAAATATATTGTATTTATAGTACGTTACTTCAAGTACATTGCACCCAGTGTACATATAACTTTACTTGAAGTACACAACCTCTAATTTACTTTACACTTCAAGTACTTTGAGATGTTCTTTACGCAACGCTGTAAACAAGCAAACACTCTCTAAAAAAATCAAGCTCAGGCAGTGCTATCTTTGAAATATTCATGGTAAAAATTTTGCCTTCGCGTGGATTCAAGTCCGCAAGCTGATTCTAATCCAGAGGAAAGTGACGTAGTCACCTCTGTCCCTCCGTCACTATCATTTAAACTTGACACCGGAGCGTTCACCAAAGGAACGCCGTCGAGATAGTTACGAGGAGGCTCGATAAAACTGCGTCACACTTCTACGCACCATAATCAGGCGCGCCTTTCTGCGAGCGGTTTTGAATCAAGCAAGGAAGGCAAACTTTTAAACGACAAATAGCAATAGCTTAAAGGTTGTAATTATTTTTTGTGAACTGTCTAAATTGGGTCAGGCTTTAATAATTGGTCCCGTTATGACTGCGACTGAGACATGGCCAATTGAGCCATTAATTGAAAAGGTAATCAACATATTTTGAATAATTAGTCTACAAAATGGGGCGTTCATTCCCTCATCTAATGTCCGCCGAGCCCCACAAAAATGAGGCAAAGACTGCATTACTTTATCAATACTCCTTTTCTTAAAAATACCGTAAAGACGAAACAATTCGCTCTGTATAATATCTAGTTATGTATACTTTTTAGCAAATCATTTTCGCCGATTTGAGACACTCTTGAATATAGCTGTCAGCAACAAAATTAAACACGAAGCACCGTCCCTCGCCCTAAAACGGTCCTCATTTAAAGTTGACTATATATATAGTCAATAATATTTGTGACCCTTGTCACTTTTACACTTACATAGCCTCGCTGATTGGCGAATATGAACATCCCGCATAAATATATGCGCTTGGGCAGCTTAAATAATGCAACAAATGTTGAGAACTACTCCCTTTATTGTCAAAGCCTTAATGTAATTAATGTAATTTAAAAAAAAATGAAACGCCCTGTCCACGACGATGTTCCAAAATGAATGAACTTTTTATGCCAGGTAATGTTCGACAAAGCTCACAAAGATCTTCATTGTTCGAGCTTAAACAACAACGCTTTCAGTTTTCCGTTCATTAACACTCGGGGTGCAGTGTCCTTGTGCAAAAGCAGTTTTTGGAGCAGTATCAATGGCTGCGGAAGTGCGATCACGAGGGCTTTCACTGGGTGGAACAAGTGCTCCTGGTTTTCCGCCGTAGATCACAATCTTCTCAGCTGTTGCGTATATGTGATGGAAAGACAAAGTGGACTTGTCTGGCAGCTCTGCCTGTGGTATGAACTGACAAAAAAGAAATTAACTCACCAAGCTTGGGGAATTTTTCATATCATTGGTGTGCTGATCATTTATCAGTATTGGTCTGACAATATGTGGATTTTCTCTCTCGTTAAAAGTACTGCACGGGGACATTGTGTGCCTGTATGTAATAAATGTTTGAATCTCACTATTTTGCCGACTTAAGGCATTATATTGTTACTTACGTAAATCATATACATCAGAAGTATTAGACATGTTACCGGAAATCTCACACAAGACAATGCACAAAATGAATCTTGAAACCTTCCGTACCTGGTTGGTCAAGAGGTACTTTGCTCCGGCTGGCTTCAAGTGTCGCTCAATGTCAGAGAAGGTACAGCGTTTTCCGTGCATGTCCGAATAGATGCTGACTGCACTGATGCCGACGTCCACGAGGGCAAACCTCGACTCGGACTCAAAACCAAGCTGCATATATAGAACATTCGGTATAGAAACTTCAACCGAAGCTGTGATGCAGATTCAATCCTGCGTCGAGTATAACATCTTTCTAAGCATACCTTGTGAAGATTTGTCGTCTTAGGGTAATCCAGATGAAACAGCAGCGACGATGGGTTCCGATCCGAAACCATGCACGACAGTCGCGCACGGCCACAACCGCGATGCCTCCAAAACCGGTGTCGGCGTTGACCAGTGAAGGCAGTGAAGGCGCCAAGGAGTCTGGTCACGTGAGGCTACATCTCTATAGTTTCGGAATTCGTTGAGCTAAAAAGGTTGGGTTCACTCCTCCTCTTATTATGCCTTCCCTCTCGCTTGTGTCGGCCCAACACCTCCTAGAAGACAAGGACGTAGCGCTCTACTCGTGACGTCGCGAGGGAAGGCCATCGGGGGCGCGCGGCGAAGCGAAGGCAACGCGTGTGGATCGATTGTCGTAACGTGATTTTAGTCACATAAGCGTATCTTATTAGCTACATTGAAAGCTGCAGATAGCAACGGGTCTCGAAAACGTTTTATTACACGGGCAAAATATTACACCGCTAAGTGATCGGTATGAAATGGTACGAGGAAGGCGTATAGGAGAAAACATTGATTCACGCAATTATTGCTGCAGGAATGCATATTTTACACAGAAATACTTCGACAAAATGGCAAGACACGCAGTGATTGGACACAGCAAAACAGGTCACATTGAAAAATCAGGTAGACGTAGTCAACGCGGACACGGCTAGAGGAATGTCACTTACGATCATGTAAGCGATGTTATCGCGTGCTGTCACTGAATTCTTGCATCATACCCTGGCCACATGGCAAAAGTAATGTAATTTCGATCGAATGAAAATATGGGGCCGACAAATCAGCTTGCGACGCTCATATAATCACTCAAAACAGCGAGCTGATTAAATCCCGTTTTATTTAATCAAGATATATTAACTTTTTCGTGTGGCATGGGTACTAAACTTACTATTTCCAGTCAACTAATTTACTTCTCCTTATGGGCTCGAGGTGCCTAAGAACAAGATATGACCTATTCTGTATACAATCATACTATTACCTTAATACAGTTAAGATTCTAGTATAAACGCGGCAAAGGCAACAAAATAACATTAGTATAAATAAACACATAAGCACTGACAACGCACTTTTAATAATCACACAAACTTGTTATTTATCTTCCAGTAAAAACTAGAATATTACCACGCATAATTATAAATGTCGACGCAATAGCAAACGGATAATGACGAAGAACAAAACTCCATTCTATCACGATATTAAAAAAAAATCGACTGCAGCACTTTACATCTTACATGACCGGTCTTACATGACCAAGAAAGCCCGTAAATAAGTTGTTCCTCACCTGTCGATCGCATCCCTACGTCCCACACGATCCATCACAAAGCAATTTTAACACGAACTTCAAGAAGTCTCTCTCTGTCGAGAGGGGTCATCGGCCAGTGTCATCGTTGACTAGTTGCCACACACGTCAGTCAAACCGTAGCAGGACTTGTTTCGCGAATCCACGTAAATGCCGTAGTATCAAGCGAACACACACACACAAACAAAATCTACCCGAGACTGCGGTGACGACAAGAAAATCGATGGGTAGAACAAAACCACACACACCCACACGCGCGAGAGCAGCACCAGCAGTGTGGGACGAGAGGCTTAACATTGTCGACCCATCTCTTACTCGTGTGCGCTCCCTCCCAGCGGCGATGAATGGATTTTTTTTCGGTTCCTTTCCCTTCTGAAATGTCTCAGCGTACCTTTGCATGCAGTCAGCAGCTCACACGCAACGTAAATTTACCAGAATCAGAGCCCGTACGAGGGAAGATGTCGCATCGGAAATTCGGAGCCGGTTCATTCGAAAAGTGTGGGGAGCTGCGGGACTGCGCTTAGTCCCGCGGTTACGGGGATAATTAAAAAGATAAATTTTGTACTTTCAACCTTGGTAACGCGTTGTATATTACTTTTATATTATATATATAATAAATTGTACAAAACGGCGCTTTTAAAACGTGTATTAATGTCGGATAAACGCGCACGAACATTAATGCGCCGATACGCGTCGACAGCGCATTTTCTCACGTAGTTGCGCCATGGCCTTCCTCCGCCATTGTGACGTGCCCGCTCGGAGCGCTACGGCCTTCTCTTTTATACTCCGTTTCACCTTCCGTCCGAGCACAGCGGACGCTAGGCGCCATCCCAGCCAATGCGGCATTGAGGAAGTGTCATGCGACCTTGAGCTCCCTGTGTCGCCCCGCCCCACCGGCAGGTCACGCGACTTTCTCCCGGCGCTGGATCGGCTGGGATGGCTCGTGGCGTCCACTGCGCTCGGACTGAAGGTGGAACGGAGTATTAGCCCCGAGAAGTTCGCGTGGCGCCTCCTTACGGCGAACCGGGGTGACGTCACGGCGAGGAGAGAATTTTTCTCCGACTCGTCCCGCTCGCCCTGTGGAGGCTGTGACGACGCTAGCTGTCGGCGCGCTCGTTTCTATTTAATTTTTTTTTGGCGTAATTTTTTTCGTAGGAAGTGTAAATTTTTTTTATGTGCCTTTATTGAGGTATGGCCTGTAGCTGCAGGCGAAACTTCAACCAACATTTTAAGCATGGTTGACAGGGCAGGCAACGCATGAATCACAGCTGGTATATGAAAATAAATATGGCCACAATTGCAGGATGCTGCTGATGGTCTGAATGAATTGGCGGGTCATGTATACTATTTTCTTTTTGTATCTGTTTTTAAACAAGATCGCCGACGCAGAAAAGCTGCATGCTGCTCGAGCAACATGCTAAATATTCGCAACTCCGGCGCGCCGCTCGCCCTCCCGCGGACGAACGGAGAACCAGAGGACCGGGGACGGCAGCGGCGGCGGCGGCGCGGAAACGGTGGCAGGGACTGTCGGCCTTGATGCGCGAAGCCGTTTTAACGAACAAAAGTGAGCGCTTTAAAAAAGGAATTCTTGTGCTCCGCCTTGCAACAGTCTTGCACGAAGGACCGGGATGTCTAATTTCATTAGGGACTTTTTGTGTATCGCATACGCTGCGGATTTTCGATCTTGTGCATGGCCGCCAGCTCAATCTGTACTCAACGTGACGAAAAACGCTCCCGCTAATGATGAAGAACTCTATAGTACGGTCTACGAAAAGTCTATTCTTTGCCATAAGTAGGAGAAAACTCGTCGCGCAACGGTATGTCGAGCAACACAAATCGGGAATGGGTTCGTGTTTTAAGGCCGTTACAAGGAACATGACTATTTATTCCAAGCACTTTAAAAAGACAGAATACCCGTACTTGCTTTCAGGTAATTACAAAGCCAATAAAGAAATGCTCGAAGCATTTTAAATGCGTCTGTGTTAGCCAGCCGTTTGTGACGAGAGCTTTGAACGCGCAGTTTTGGCCAGAGGGACCGCAATGTTGCAAATAACACGGTACAAAAAAATGTACGGTAAATAAAATATTTATTTGTGATAGAGCAATAAATAAAACCCCTAAACACGCCGATTATGTTAATAGGCAGTTTTCGCATAGCGTACGACACCCCTAAACTTTAGTTGGACGAACAGCGCACTGACGTTCAACTGGCGCTACCATGCAACTTTCACGAGCGGCTTGAAAGCCGAGTTGTGCAACTTATTAAAATAGCTTAAGTAAGTGTAAATGATCGCAAAAAAAAAAAAGTAATCGTTTTTTGTTTTTTTGCTTTACTGCAGAACCTTGGTGTTTCTTTTTGTTGTTGTTTTTTTCGGTACTTTTCGATGCGTACTTTAGCTGTTTAATATATTGCGCCGTCGTCAAGCCTCTCGTAAAAGTTGGGGCCGTCAGTTTGACGCCAGTGGACTGCACGGCGAACTGAAGTTTTCAGGTGTCGGATATGTAACAAGGGGTGTAAAAACTACATTTTTTTTTTTTAGAGTGATGAGCACGGCAACGCTCCTGGAGCGCACTGAAAATAGTGTTTCAAAGGCGCAGCGCGAGCTTGCGGTTGTAATGGTACACCGCGCGGTATACCGTGCGGTGTACCATTTTGTTACCGCAGGCTATAGCCTGCGGTAACAAACTTTCTATCAATAACCATAGAGCAGTTTGATTACGTGTTGCAATGCACTAAAACCGAGACGGTGAGCAGCGAGTTGTGAGGCTGTGACGCGAAGACACCAATACAGTGAACGCTGCTCTTTCGAAGCTTGACGGTCACCGTTCGCGGCTCTCCTTTTAGAGCACTAATGGCCAGGCAGAGCGCAAACATATCTTCATCACCCTCAAAAATATTCTGCCACAAACAGTAACGTGGCCGGTGCCTAAAACACGCTCGCTCACCACAAAGCTTCGCAATTTGAGGTTTCTGCAACTTTTAAATAATAATATGCTCGTTTTCCTTACGTACATCAGCATCTCCGTCACCTGTAATATGATCCCTCCCTAACCGCTTCGCATTTGTGGACAAATAAGGCATTTTAAGCGCGCTGAACAGCGTCAGCGCGAGCAGGCGCTCGGGATATCCAGGAGAATCTATCCCCGTCTCTTCCGCCATCTTGGAACTACCGCCCCGCCACCTATAGGGCGTTGGAGTTGCGAATAGTCTGGGCCATGGGGAGAGAATCAAAAGTAAGACAGCCCAAGTGCAGGGGCAAAGTAAAAACACAAGGAACATTTATTATATACATTGCTCGCATTTGACCTTTGCTGGATTCGGATAGTATTTCAATGGACTACACGGGTGGTATCTGTGGACTTGTTTATATCAACCCTCAAATAATGTATAACAACGTAAGCGAAGGTGTCTAGCTCGTTATTTGTCCCTTAAGCCCTAAAATTGAGATTTTACTTAAATCGAATTGTCCTGAAGCTAAAATACCAGAAGGTTTTCTCACGCAGACTGTCGCCCTTCACAGGTTCCACATTTTCTGCTGCTAGTGCTGCATCTACCACTGGACAGACGTTCGAATGCTTGCTTTTACTCCTGTTTTCCTCTGTTGTCAGAAAGTCCAGCTCTGTGGACTTTGGAGGCTAAGGAAGCTTTTGGGGACCTGCAGCAGTGTCTCTTTTAATTGGAAATGACAATTCAGACTAAACGGTGTATTTTGGGAGTACCCAAGGCTGGAATAAAGAATGACAGGAAATAGTATAAACATTCCATATTACGGCATTATTGCCGTGCATATTTTGGCAGTTCAATACATATATATCATACAGACAACTGGGGGCAATTCGGTCGTTTTTGCTGCTACCATACAAACTAATTTCCAGTAATTGTGCAGCTTCTAAGAAATATGCCTGCATACATGTATAAACTATATAATTAATTCACAAAGAAGCTACATTTATGTAAAACAACCCTGTTCCACGAGCACTTCCAAGATCATCAGACGCAGGGCCTTTAAAACATCTGCGAACCAGCGCATGCAGAGTGGCAGCGCAGAGTCGGGGTCGCGAGCTAATTTGCCGACCACCCAAAGGCCCATGATATAAATGCCACTTCAAATGCCTTGAAAGCGGGATAGTAAAGAATGTCCCTCCCTGAGGGTCAGGTTGTTTTGTCCCGGTCCTTCCTAGAAGTCGTAGGGAAGGGCCGGGCGATCGTGGACAGCCGCGAAAGATGGTCGCTTCTTGCTCGTTGGTGGTGGCGGAGCCTCGAAGAAAGACGCTCAAAGTCGGGAGCAACAGTTAATAAAAGCAAATGTATTACAACGTCAACAGCAAACTCGGTTACAAACCTCTACTGTCCGCTCACGGCAGTAGAGATACCAAAAATACCGCGCCTCGGCGCAAAGTGCCCACCGCGCACGGTGAGGCTCAAAGAAACTGTTTGTCGCTCGCGACAAAGCTGCGCGGACCGGCGGACCGCGGGAGATAACTTGCTCCGCGCGCGGGCTTGTTCAAACTCGGCGTTTTTCCGCCGGCGCGGTCGAGAAAACTCCCCGCTGACACAGGGCCTGTCCAATCAGGACAATTATACAATTCTATTGGCCCCAGTGCCAGCGGGTCCTCCACCAATCATAGAAAGGCCACCGACATTCCGAAGGGAGGCCGGACCTCCCTCTCTCCCCCGAAGTCGCCGACATGGCCCCGACAAGGTCGCCTCCCCAATTACCTCGGCGGCAAGGGCGACCACCCGCGAACAGAGGTTTGTTTACTTCCCACGCGGGGAAATCTGCTTCCACTTTCGGGAGCTGGCCTCCGCTTGCCGCCAAAGGGAAAGACAAGACATCGGGCGCCTCCGAAGGACGCTTCGGGTGACCGCGCCGCCAATTCCCCGAGCTCTTTCGGCTAAGCCCCTTCGGCCATCCCTACAGGGATGTAATATCGTCCTAAATCATAAACATGCAAGGAACAGATTTCCAGCGTCTGAAACACTTGCGCCACCGCTTCACCGACCCCTTGCAAGACTGCCTTGTATCGTGTGAACGGACGGGGAGGTTCATCGGCGGAATTGCCTCGGCCGATAGCTTTCGGGATTCGTAACCCAATTTTAAAGGTAAAAGGGACAAGCAGGCTCATAAAATGTACGGAAGCACGTCAATATCGGCCTAACTCAACGTCTTGCACACCGAGTAAACGAAGTCAAGGTCCTCGAAGAGTTTGCAGCACACAACGCCAAACCAGGAAACCGGTGCTGGGAAGCGAGCCGATGCGAGATCGCGGAGCGGAGTCCTCCCCCTGACGTCACGGTCCACCTCACCCAATTCGGGCGCGGCGACCGCAGCGACGCTTGTGCTCGCTCTCGGGGCTAATAGGAGGTGTTGGTCGGCCCCTCTCTCCCCCTTTCCCTTTCTAAGTTCTCTTTTTTGGGAGGAAACAAAAGTAAACAATCGTGTAGAGGTTACCCGTTCTTGTCCAACGTTACATTTTAGAGGAGACACAAGAGTCGCAGCGTAACCATTAAACGTGATTCTAGACAAAAAAAAAAAAAGGACAGCCGTTTTAACCTCTAAGGCAACGGAAAACCCTTGAAACCTTTAAAAACGACTTTGTAACTTCTAAAATTGAAGTTTCATTCATCTATAGGTAGCCATAGAGGGTACGCTGTTAAGAGTGTAGGCAAGGAACGCGCTGGCGCAACCTTCCCAGAATCCAGGACTTCAGTTGCGTCTGGTTGCGTCCCCCAGATTGCGTCCCCCAAGAAAACAGTCATAGTATCGTGTAGCTTAGAAGCACTCAAACCGCTGAATTTAACGCCTAATTGCTCTACTCAATTTGAATAAAAAAACGCTACAGCCCCAGCAAGCCAATCAAAGCATTGAAAAGATGCACGTGTCAATGCGTCATCATTTCTTGAGAGGCATCATGTGCTACGCTCCGTCGTTTTCATTGTCTCGAGGGTGCCGCAGCGTTGTTCCTTTGCCAAGTTTCCAGCTACTACACATAGTCACCATACTGATTAAGGCAGCTATGACGTGACCCAACCATTTGGATGCCCTTCCTAAAATGTGTTACAGCCTCGGTTCTTGGTAAGTTTAATCACAAATTACACAAGACCGTCAGTCGCCAGAGACATTCTTTCCTGACACCCATCATCAAGGACTTCCGCACGTCGTTCCCGAAGCCTCCTGCAGTTTCCTCCACACATTACAAATCGCAAGTGTCGGACTTGTTCAACTTGTGATGGAATAATTGGGAACCCCGGTAACAATACTTTCTGGGGAGGCCATTCAAACGCGTGATCCATATCATAATAACTGCCTTAATCTGTGCGGTATTTGTGTGAAGTGGCTAGAGTATGTATCTATAATCCGTATGACTAGTTGCGTGCAGTGCCGGCGAAGGAAACGCCAGGCGAGGGAAGAAAGGGCAAGCACCAGGAAGGCTGGGGAAGAGGAGAGAATCCTCTCCCTTTTAACGTGCCTATAAAAAACTTCGTTTCAGCTTCGGTCCGAGCGCGGCCGACGTTATGAGCCGAAGGGCCAATCAAACAGCGAAAGACGCACAACGTCATGGCGTGCTCTCTGCAGTTGATAGGACCAGCCGGTATTCGCCGTCTGTCTGTGCGTGCTCCTCCGCCGGCTAGTCTTATCAAGCGCAGAGAGCACGCCATGACACTGCGCTTTTTGCGGTGTCTGATTGGCCTTTCGGCTCATAACATAGGCCGCGCTCGGACCGAAGCTGATTCGAAGTATAGTGCTCTCCCTTTCTCCCCTCGCCCTCCATTGCACTCCTCTCCCGTCCCGCCTTCCTAGTGCTCGGCCTTTCTCTCTTCGCCTCGCGTTGCCTTCGCCTGCACTGCACACAACTAGTGACACGGCGAATGCATTCTGTGCAGGGGTGGCCTAGTGCATGTTATGCCGGAAAACGAGTCGAAAAAACGACGCCTGCACATATAGGAAGCTCGAACTTTCAATCGATTGGCTTTGAGGTGATGCATTCTGGCTGTTGAAAGATTAAGGCATAACTGAATTTTTGTGAAATATTAGACCTAACAAACTTGCGGGTGTAAACGTTAACACGTGCGTCACACTTTTCTTTTTTTTTTTTTTTTAAGAATCAGCTTGATTTTGTTTAGTCAGTGAAGAAGTTTTATTTGCTGCAATACTGCAGCCAATGCAAACAGATGAGCCCCATTTCGATTTTTCATATATGCAAACATTGAGAAAACAACATCCCCCTTTTAACAAGGTATGTGTTTTATTAACAGATCATCGAGGAGATCTCGAAAAGCATTGCGCCAAAAGGCAAGCATATGATACAAGACTTGAAAAAGGAAATTCTCCGGCAGGTTTTGAAAACACCTCCCTCCTGGAGATTGTGAGCCAAGTTCTTTACCGACTGAATCGTCAAGGGACTATTACTCTTCTTTAGTGCACTGCACTATCAAAGGGCGGTGTTTGATCTCGCATGAGAAATCAAAGATCATCGCGTTTGTCAGACATCAACCCGTTCGCAACGCCAAACGCAGGACGCCAGCGTTCGAACGCGCTCAAACAATACCCCCCCCCCCCCCCCTCTCCCCCCGGTCCCCCTCCCCCGGCCCTCCGCTTTCACTGCCCAGCTTCACCCAAGGCGGCGATTTTCATGTTGGTTTTGGCATCATCTTCATTTGCAGTTTTCTCAATAGCTATTTTGAATTTCGAGACATTAAAGAGCATAGCGTGAAGTCCGGGTATTCAGAAAATGGGATTTCTTTGGGGTTGTTCAAAAAACGGCCGGAGTACCTTTTTACATTACTTCCCAACACTGCTGTGACCTGAAAGAAAAACAAAAACAAAAAAAAAAAAAAGCTAGACGGTGAGTATGGAGACGCTGTGAAATATATATTTGTACTGTTATCCTTTCCTTCGGCGCCGCTTAGCCTAGTGTCTGAAGCAAGAAATACTGGGTATCCCAGGAAGCCGTGATCGCGTAACATGCCAGTACAGTTGAAGCTACAGCCCTGGCGGGCCAATGTGAATATGACTGCGTATCACCGGAGCGCGCCCCTAGTCCGAGAAAGTATCGGGCTTTTCGCTGCGTCATGCTCCAATATGTGTGCGATGCGCTCGTAATCGTCGCGCATTTCGAAGCCGTCGGCACGCAATCTGGGGCTTATCATTCGCCCTTTGCCGAGTTACGAGATAGGGTATAACCGTGGGCTCTCACTCTGCCGGCGCCGCCTGGCTGTTGCCGGCTGGCTATACGTGTGTGGCGTACAAACCTTCACTCCACGTGCTGCAAGGTTTCTTAACCACTCCCATCTTCGCCGGGACGTTGCGAGGGAACGCATAAAATGCAACCAATCCAGCAGGTCTACGGTGTCACGCTTTATTGAACTTTCACGCGTTAAATAAATGTGTTGACAAGAGCAGGAGGGAATGCACCAGAAACTTCACTCGACGTCATCCAGGACGACTTTCTTCGCCATCGCCTCCACGCTGTCTACCGCCGCAGTCTTGCAACTATCCATCAAGTGGTCCACGATTTTGCCTCGAGCAACTGAAGTACCGCAGACCCGGCAGGACACCGCGTGATACTCGCATGCTGAGTAGTGACCCTCGAGATCAGCGATGTTGCTGTCGCTCTTCAGCACGTACGCACAGCCGTGAGGGAAGTTAGGACATCGCATGCCGTACTCTCTCACGATGGCCCTCTCCGTAGAGGAGCTTGCAGTTGCGAAATTCGTCAAGTATATGGTCGTCTGATCGCGAGGACACATCGGAGGACTTTCGCTGCTGACGAGTTGATAGCACGAGCCGCAGAAGGTGTGGAGACATCCGGGAAGCACGGGCGCCATAGAAACCACGCCGCACAGGCCACAGATGTGTTGAGGAGGCGGCGGCCTCGAAAATTCGATGGGTCTGTTGTCTAGGGCCTTTGAGAAGCCACGCAACGTCCATGTTCGCTTGGTGTCCTTTTCTGCCACAGCCATCAGTAGTCTGAAAAATACGCGCAAACAAACTCATCGTATATTTTTCGGAAGTACCAGTAACATTGTGGTTTGCTATCATCTGGAAGAAAAGGGGCGTATTAGGGGCGGTGGCAATCGGTAGGTCGAACGACTTTACATCGAAAAGCCTCCCACGTTCGTTTTATCCACACACCCTGGGACGTTTCGTCGAACACAATGCTGTTGTTTTCGCAAAAAACATTTTGCTTCTCGCGGGGAGAGAAAGGAGGGGGTACCCAAGGTTTTTTTAAACACATCTCAGTGAATCGCGCCTTTAGCGGCTTCCAAATTTGACTACGCAGTCAGTAAAAAAAAATAAAAAATATATATATATTGTTCACGTATCGTCGTAGTAGCATTTGTCCACAAAACACCACAGTGCCGATGAGACGCATGTCCATGAAACATGAGTCCATAAAAAACTATTCACGAATCGTGCTTCCACAAAACCTGTTTCGAACGAAACGACACGGACCCGTTATGGGGGCGGGCGGGCGTATGGCCCGTCCGCCCCCATAACCGTCAAAATGCTACAAATTACATTCAAGATTTTGGTGAAGACGCCTTTATAGACCAAGCCTGCTTTGGTGACAAAGTCACCGCAAGAGAAGCAAACTCTTCTTTTCCTGACCACACTCACGGGGTGTTGAGCAACCGGTGTTAAAAGACACCAAAAGTGAAGTTTTGATATTCAAGAACGATCAGCAACCAATGGCTTACCCCAGTTCGGCCTCATCCGATGGGAAAAGCAACAGTGCCAAGGATGGGTGGTAAGCGACTTCGGCAATGCCAGCAGTGCTACGGGCTCCACTTCAAAGACCTTAGACCAGTTACGAGCAACGAGGCGTCAGATTATTCGCGACAGGCGGGAACGGCAGGGATGTTGCCAACTGTTTTTTTTTTTTTTCTCGAAAATCTGCACAGCTTGATTAAACCGTGCCTACGGCATGTATGACACTCACGAATTTTCTTTCTTTATGCTGCAGCAGCTTTCCCCCTGTAGGGACATCTCGGAGTTCCCGTGGCTGATATATATTTTTTTATTTTTTTTAGTGATAGTGCGGTTATTAAGTTAGTCATACCAGGAGTGCAAATAATTCGCAGCCAAAGCTACAAGCTGATGGGACCCAATCAGCCAGCGTCAAGAGCGATGATAGAGCACGTACAGTAACATGACGAACACCAACATAATGTTCGTCATGTTTGTACGCGCTCTATCATCACTGAGCCCCCTAAACAGGAAAGGCCCAGTGACTTGTTCTTTTGACGCGGTTCGATTGGTCCCATCAGCTCGTGGCGTCGGATGTTGCGGACTCGATATTCTGCAAGACTTTCCTCCTCTCAACTTTTTGAGCGAGGGAAGCGAAGGATGAAAAGAAGGGACTAATGGCGAATTCAAGTGGTCGTTTTGCAGCGCGCCGGGATCGACTTTAATTGGAGCGCGCATATTTCACTGGACGACCGGGATCGAAACGGATGTGTTCCACTCGTCGTTTTGGATCAGCTGCCACTTCAGATCTCCATCTGGATCAGAGAAAAGTCGCTCCGCCGATTTCAGCGGATTCTACCGGAAGCCAGCCTGGCCAGCCCTCAACGCGCACACGTGGCTTTTTTTCTCGCCAGGCATCTCGCATCGGAAGAATTCGCAACTTTCATGGCCTATACACCTTTCCAAGAAACACTCGGCCCCAGGGGCAACAAACCGTTTTCGAGCCCAGTCACTGGGTTTGAGGGTAGACTCTCACCGGCGTCCCTGCTAGCCCTAACCGAGTGGACTGTGATTTCGATAGGCGCAGCCTGCGCAGGCGCTGTTTCAAACACTGCTGGTGGCTAAATTCTCGTCTTTTCCCGCTGCATTTTGTGTTTCATGGTGTCGTATTTTCTAAATGACATTAAAAACGCATTGTAAAGCATTAAAAACATGATTTTTTTTTCTTTGGGTACGCGCGCGACAGAACGACTGCGATTGGAGTGTTAGTTGCCGTTGTCTTTTTACGATACGTTTTGACGGCGCCGACCGATCTGCCGCATGTCAAACGACAAAGCGTTCAGCTGTCGAAAATAATTTACAACAGAAGATAGCCGAAAGGCGTGCGTTTTTCACGCTCACAAATAACGCGTTTACCGATGGTCAGGACTGGGGCATATAATTTAGCAAGTGTTAACATTCGAACAATATACTGTACGTACCAAACGATGAAGCCTTGTCTGAAAATAATTTATTTGAGAAAGATCTCAAATAACACAGATACAGTCGACGACAGTCACATCTTGACGATCGGACAAAATCCGAGATGACTTCGTTTTGGGGCACATTTTGGGGAGAGCTTCTTTTTGTTTCACACCAGCACCAAGAAAAAGGAACGAACGTAACTAACTGGGCTTGGGGCCAACACATTCATCGTGCCAATACATCCATCAAGAAATTACGTCCAATTTCGTGCCATTAGATCCATCGTACCCGTACATCCATAGTGCCAGCACATCCATCGTGCCATTACATCCATCATGCCGTTACATCCATCCAGCCATTACACCCACCGCGCTATCATATCCATCGAGCAGCTTCGTCCAAAAACATGCCATTACATCCATCAATTACGCAGGTTTATTTTCTTGTTTAACTATGCTGTATAATAGTTCACATTATTTTGAAGATTCATACGTTAAATTGAATGTACAAAAGCGAGTAAAAGGACCTTTTGAGCATCATGCACTTTCTGCGGCCCTCGGCGTCTCCGAAGTCGAATACGGATTCTCGGCTCGTTGTTTCTTGTTTCCACAGTGCTCAAAATTTAGTTGCTGCTTTTTTTCACCCTCAAAGTTGTCTAAAGAGAAACTTTATTATAGAATTAGGATGGTACACAGAATTACACCTTCTATTTCGCTTTGAGAAAAAAAAATCTGAATATCTTATAGAATTTAGTTGTGATATACTAACGTTCTGGGGCTTACCGTTTGTTCCCTGTGGTTCCCGAATCAATGTGGAGAGCAAGCTGTCTGCTTCTTTTGCAGGCGTTGTGGTGACGTCAGAAAGACGCCGAGCTCTGATTGGTTCTGAGTGAAGGATAGTGGGTAGACCTCAATGCCAGGTGCCTTGAGGTCTACCCACTATTCTTCAATGATCGCCAGAGTTCGGCGTTCTGACGTCACCACAACCCCTGCAAAAGAAGCAGACGAACTTACTTTCCGCAAAAGAATGTGAATAACGCAAAAAACTCAATGGCGGCCATCTTGGCTTTTATGGATGCGCTAGCACGATGGATGTAACGGCAAGCTAGGCGCCGTCACAGATAGGATGAGCAATTACATCCACCGGGCAACTACGTCTATCGAGCAACTAGATCCAACGAGCAACTACATCCATCGTGCAGCTACATCCATACACGTGTCAACACATCCAATGAGCTAGTTTATCCACCGTGTCATTACATCCATCGATGGATGTAATGGCTCGGTGGATGTACTCGCTCGATGGATGTGTTAACACGTAATCCTGAGTCAGACTGACCTGTTTCCCACCCCAACCCAAACAACTATTTCTGGAGATGACTAAGGACTCTACGCGGATTATCTCTGGGAGGGGGAGAACAGTTGCCATTGTTCGCAAAATCGCGTCGAGGGCCGTTCGACGTCCTCTCCTCCTTCATTTTCCGTGATTGTCGAGCAGAAAGGCTTGAATGGCCAAGCACTTACCAGCCCTATTTCTCACAGTGGAAGACAACACAGAAAGGGCACCCAGCATGCATCAGAATAATTAAGTGAAAATTTTCAAGAGGGGCCAGAAAACGTCGAATGCAAAACCGCTAAACATAGGTAAAGAATCGCGCTGCGTGGGTTCCCACAGTCCAAGAGATTGGAAGAAAATTTCTAGCTGATAGAGGGCGCAAGAGTCGCATCACGCACCAGCCGCATCAGCAACATGGCGGTGGCTTAGGAGCGTTTTTTGGACAGGTGTATAGGGGCCGCGTTTGTTCCTATCAAAATGGCTGTCGTCTGGATGATCGTCGAGGAACGGAAACACGAGGTTCGATCTGCGACGCGCAAGTAAATTGAATTCTGTGAAACACGAGCAATATGAGAGCCTTCCGTCATACTTCCACGTCAGGAAGGCGTAATCAAGCATCTTTATCTTGAAGTAAATCATACAGGAGCTAGGGAGCGCGATTCTCACACCACGATATACCACCCTCGCTGAAAGTTGCGAATTTGTAATGGCCACTCGCGAAGTGCCGTATGTTTTACTGCTGCTGCTGCTTGATGACAGTTCGTCGTCAAGTTGCTTGAGCAGCTCTTCCAGCAGCAGCAGCAGCTCGAGTAGCAGCGACGACGGGAATTGCTGGTATGTCCCGCATGAATTCGACTGCCTTTTCAGACATCCGCAGAAGAAGCCGAAAATCGAGACGTACTTGGTCACCGTTCACGAGTATTCCGCTGAAGAGGCAAGTGGGCTACTCTGATGCACATCGCTTATCGACACGCATCTTTCACATTATGATTAACTTCGCTCGTGCGTTGAGCACGTGTTGCTAGCGCCGGGATTGCGAAGACATGTGCTTCGAGATCCGAGACTGTGGGAAGGGGATTCCCGGGAAGGTGAATCACGGGAAGTCATCCCCAATCCCGGAGGAGAGGTCATGTTCCACTGAGAATCCGGAAGTGGCCGACATCGTTCGGATCGCGTGCTCCATCTTGGATCTGGTCTACTGATCCCGGCGCGCTCCAAAATGACCCGTGGAATGGGGCTTTTCTGCGCGGGCTTGACGTCACGAACCTGCGGCGGCGCTGCGATCGCGCCGGAGCCGAGAAGTGTGGGCAAAAGGGTGCGCGTTTCGCATGGGCGGCACAGGATTTCAGCATACCGCGAAGCTGTGTTTCCGTTAATTTCACCGAAAGGTACAGAAAAAGTAGCAAAGTGAGTTTCCACAAGTTCCCGGCAGACACTGAAAGGCACAGAAGGTAGATAATATCCGTGGATCGAAAAAAATGGTCGCCTCGCGCGAACGACCGTTTGTGCGGCAAGCACTTTCTTGAAGGCAAGTGCGGCTTCCATTTCAATCTCCATCCCGAGGCTTGCTTATGTGCAGGGAAACCGTCGTCTGATCGAGACCACTCAGATTTTGTTGCTACGTAGTTCGCGCACAAAGCACCGGCCAAGCGCTCGTCGGAGGCTCGCTACTCCCGTGCTACCAAGCAGAAGTGGATCGGCGACAGAACGGCAGTGTTGTAGTCGCCACTGAAAAAAAAAGAGTAACGAAATACGTTACTCGTTACTTGCAAATAAAAGGAACACGTTACCGCTACCGATAAAAAGTAACACACGTTACTTCCGCGTTATTTCCTAAATTGTGATTCAACACGTTTTACTGTTTTGACGATACAGGTAAACATAAGCTCATGACTCAAGAAACATTATGTTCGTGCAGAAACTGAACATAATTACTTTATCTCTTTTTTACGGTTTCACATAAATACTCACGTGAAAAAACGCAAAGAAAAACGCGGAAAACTCAGAAATTCACATGGCTTGACGCCAAAAAACACGGAAAAAATTTAAGTGTAATTTCTTTAATACTCGGGAGGTAGTAACGAGTAATGCAACTACGTTACTTGAAATAGCAACTTAACTACGTTACCCGTTACTGTGTAGAAAAAGTAACGAGTAAGCTACTACGTTACTGAAAAAAGTAACGCGTTCCTGGTAACGTCGTTACTTGTAACGTGTTACCTCCAAGATCGAAGAACGGACAAAGCGTTACTGCTTGTCACGCCTTGTGGTCATCAGGGTAGAAAAAGTATATCATACCTTGACATGAAGACGCTGTCTGTTTTAAATCAATTAATAAATACACTTCCGCAGACCCACAGTTTGCTGATCCCGCCGGCATGCGGAAGCAGACTCGAAGTAATCGTAGGCCTCGAGAGACTTGTACGCCTGCACCTTGCCGGCCGTGAACTGGCATGACGAAAAGCTAAATAAACGACGACATGAGCCGTCGACTTCGGTGGCAGCAACTTCACGTCAGAAGTCCAGCAGGCCTTGTTTGCGGCGTACGGATCATCGAAGGCAACGCCGTCACGCACAGTTTGTTTCGATAAAGCTGCCGTTCAGGCTCGGGTAGCGAGCTCAAATAGTCGGGCGTAGCATACGACATACGTTGTCAGGAAATAAGACGCACAAATAAAGCAAGAAGCGTCCTATATAACGTCAACAACGGGCGCACGCCACACAACGAAGTGGCGAAAACACGGAGAGCCGGGCCGCTTTTGCCCACATAGCTTCCGCGCATGCGCGGCCTTCCGGCCGTGTTGGTAAACAGAGCCGTTCCGCGTGTCGGTAGCAGAGTTGCGCATTCAGGCTGGGTGGGTGGCCATAGCGGCGGCTTTCCTGCATGTCCTGGATGCTTTGCTCGTCACGTGACTAAATTTGGCGAATAGCGGCGCCGCGCGCGCCGCCACGCATGGAAAACAGAAAAAGAGGAGAAGGGGGTGAAAGCAGTGGAACATACGCCGGGGCGTGTGCAACGTCGGCGGAGCGACCGTAAAGGTGGCCTTTTTGCACGGCGCCGGATGCGGCTCCTCACGTGGCGGATTTCGGCGAATAGCGGCATGGCGGCGTGGGAAAACAGATGCGCCACTCCGTTCCCCCTTCGGGGAGCATAACGAGGAACTCTGTTTTCTGCAAATGTTGGGCGACATCTATCGGCAAGCAGGAGAAACGCTTTTGATGGCCCATGGCCTCCGAGATCCCGAAGCACGCGCGCGAAGGCTTCTCCGGCCGTCCCATGCGAATCACTCCCCAGCAGAAGGATGTAATCAAATACTTGTTGTGACGTGTATCGTTTCACTCGCGTAGTCTTACGACTCAGTTGTTTGAGTCAACGAGTTTTAATAGAACTGGGATTGGCGGTTACATGAGGCATGGCGTAATGGCGACCCGACGCCTTCTTGAACGATGGAGAAGTGGTGACGATGTCTATGGTGCTTGCAACTAAGCACGGGCTACCGTCACATATTCCCTTTTCACTAAAGGTCCAGTTTGACCACTGGCTTGACAGTGCGGCCGGCCCGAGTCACTGTGATGCCGCCTGGGCCGCTTGGCACTGAAGGGGCTGTGCATCTTTGCGATGGTGGCTGCGTTTCTTGAGCTTCGATCCTGGCTGGGTTCAGTGATGCTTGTTGTAGCATCCCCACAGCTGGTAGTGAGCTGCGCTTTGGTAGGCCGTATCATTGAAGTGTTTCTTCTGATAATGCCGTGGTGTGTCTGAAGCACGTACGATCTTGGGGCACCATGCTTGCTGATAACCGAGCCTGGTATCCACTTCCTTGGACTTTCCCAGATACGCACGCACGCTCTCACCTATATTTACGGCAGGTGCAGCTGTTATGCCCTTATCTGCATGAAACTTCTGCTTCATGCGTGCTTCTTCCATTTTGCTTTTGACCCTCTGGATTGTTCTCGGCTTCAGTAGGTCGCTTTTTGTCGGCAATGTTGTGTTCGTTCGTCTTCCATAGAGACGTTGTGCAGGTGAGCCAAGGTCTCCGTCGCGTGGCACATTTCTTAGGTTCAGCATTGCTAGGTAAACGTCGCTATACCATCCATGGCGCACCGCTTGAGTATGTTCTTGACAGTTTGTACTGCCCGTCCAGCAAGGCCGTTGGACCTGGGGTAAAATGGGCTTGACGTTCGTAGCTGGAACTGCCACTCCTCTTCGAAGGTGCGGAATGCCCGTGCTCTGAAGCAGGTCCCGTTGTCTGACTCTACAACTCGTGGTCTGCCATGAGTTGCAAACCAGCGTTTCATGGCGTTAATTGCTTCTGCTGCCGTGCTGTTTCGAAGTTCAGCAAAATCTGTGTACCCGGAGTAGCTATCCACAATCACAATGTGTGGTTTTCCTTTGTAGTCAAACGAGTCCACAGCTGCTCGTTCCCAGGGCAAGTTGGAAACTTCTTTCGGGATGAGTGGCTCTTTCGGCGGTCTCTTGTGTGTCGATTCACAGACACTGCATGCCTGGACGTGATCTCGGATGTCGTTTGACATTCCTGGCCAGTATACCGTCTCTTGTGCACGTTTGAGGCTGCTGTTGATCCCAAGGTGTCCAGAGTGTGCTGCTTGTAGAACCCTGTGCTTCCACGTCTTTGGGATGACTATGCGGTCACCACGGAACAGCAATCCTTCGTAAGCTGATAGCTCGTCACGCACTGGTGAGAAGAGTTTTTGTGTTTCCGTCATTCTTGTCGTTGGAGGCCATCCGTTCTTTACTGACTGCATTACGCTTTGCAGTGCTTCGTCCTGTTTGATTGATGCTCCGAGTTCTCTGAAAGTTTCTTCCGACATTGGCAAGATGGCTAATACCTCCAAATCTTCGGTACATGTGTTGGCACTCTCATCAGTTTCGCAGTCACGGCTTAGGAGGTCTGCGATGTGAAGATCTTTCCTCCTCTTGTATACAATCTTAGGTGCGTAGTGTTGAATGTCAAAGAGAAGTCTCTGCCATCGAGGTGGTGCAAGTCCCAGTGGTATCTTACTGATGCTTTCAAGAGGACGATGATCAGTTTCTATGGTCAGTGGTCGCCCATAGATGCAGGAGTGGAATTTCTTGCAGCCGTATCGTATTGCCAAAGCTTCCTTTTCTATCTGTGGATAGTTCATCAGTTCTGGAGTTAGCGTGGCTGATGCGTAGTCCAAGGGCTTTCCATCCTGCATGAGTACTGCACCTAGTGCTTTTGAGCTGGCGTCCACTGATAGAGTCAGCTCTCCATTGACGTCGTACTACTGTAACGTTGGAGCTTTTTTGAGGTCCTTCTTGATCACTTGAAGTGCAGTGCTCTGCTCTTCTGTCCAAAGCCATGCTGTTTCTTGGTTCAGCAACTTTCTCAGTGGGGCTGCTTCCTCTGCTAGGTTGGGTATGAACTTCTGCAGGTATTGCAGCATGCCAAGGAGACGTTGTAGTTCAACATTGTTTCTTGGTTCTTTGATTTTCTCGATGGCTTCAACCTTTTCCTTGTCTATTTCAAGGCCTTTGTCTGTTAGGACATGTCCTATGAACTTGACTCTTGCTTGGTTGTAGACACATTTCTGTTGGTTGAGTTTGGCACCTGCTTGTCGGAGTCTTTCCAAGACTGCTTCTGTGTGCTTGTTCAGCTCCTCCATCGTCTTGGCATATATGAGTATGTCATCCATGGAGTTTGCAACATTCGGGAGGCCTTTCAGGATTTCTGTGCTCACTTGTTGAAATACCTCGGGTGCCGTTGCTATTCCGAAAGGAACACGCAGGAAGGTGTACCTCCCCCATGGCGTGCTAAACGCCAGTTATTTCTGGGTCTTCTCGGACACCGTTAGTTGCCAAAAGTCCTTCTTCAAGTTGAGCAGCGTGAAGACTTTGGATCCACTGACTTGGGCTGCGATTTCTTCCAGCGTCTTGAGTGGGAAGTGTCTTCTGAGTAGGATCGTGTTGAGATCTGTTGGGTCTAGGCGAATTCTCAGCTTGCCTTTCTGCTTGACTACGACCATCTGACTGCAGAATGGAGTTGAATCATTTATTTTTTGATGATTCCACCGTCCTCCATGTTGTCAAGTTCTTTCTTGACGTCATCCATGATGGCAAATGGCACTTTTCTCGGTGGTCTGTTTCCTCCAACTTCTGAGTTCTCCTTTAGGTCAGCATCGTAGACGAACCTTTTTATGCATCTCAGGCCTGTGAAGAGGTTTCCTTCTTCTTGCTGTTCTAGCAGATGCACACGCTTTACTAGGTTCAGCGTTTCACATGCGTTTCTTCCTAGAATGGGTGCTGCGTGTCCACCCACGACGATGAACTTGATCTTGACCGACTTGTCCCAGACCTTGCACGGAGCAATGCACTCGCCGGTGTCGTCAAGTCTGTGCTGGGTGTAGGAGACGATGTGTTTCACTGGTGATTGTCTTGTCTTGAGGTTGAGACTGTTTGCAATGCCGACTGGTAGCACATATGCTCTGGGCTCCGGTGTCCAACTTCATTTTTACCGTCTTTCCGCAAGGGAAGGAGATGCTTTCGTACCAGTCCTCTCTTTTGTTGTCCTTTTCCTTCTGGACTTCTGAGACAGACATTTCTTCATCAGAGTCAGTGCATTCGACAGCGTGAACTTCTCTTTGTTTCCTCTTGCCTGTTCTGCAGACAGCCGCAAAGTGGCCGGTCTTGCTGCAGGTGATGCACTTCTTGCTATATGCTGGGCAGTTTCCTCTCTGATGCTGGCTTCCACAGTAGCCACAGTTCTTGAGAACTTGTCTTTCTGCTAGCGGCGTCTGTGTAGCTCGCTTTTCTGACGGTAGTTTCGGCGTCTGCTTGTCGGCTGTATACAGTCTTCTTCCTTTGCTCCTTTCTCGGTCGCACTGTGTCGACAGCCTTCGTGCTCTGCGTCGTCATGTCCTTGATTTGTTGAGTCGCCTGCTCATTTGCCTTGCAAAGGTGTATCGCCTTGTCCAAGTCCATGGCTGGATCCGTCAGGAGTTTTTCTCTGACGTAGTCGTTCTGCACGCCGACGATGGTTCGATCTCGTAGGAGTTCTTCCGTGAGCTGACCGTAATTGCATCTGTTCGCTTGTATAGTCGTGCGGCAGTCACGTAGTCCGTGAAGGATTCTCCGTCTTTCTGTGCCATCTGGTTAAATTTGTATTTTTCGAAGGCATGGTTGATGCGCGGCGTAAAGTGCGCCGTGAACTTCGCCTTGATGATGTTCACGTCCTTCTTTTGTTCGTCCGTTAATTGGAACGTTCGGTAGATTTTCTGAGCCTCGGTTCCGATAACTGACATAAAGGTTGCTACTTGCACTTCGGGTGGCTTCTTCAGGAGTTGCACGGCGGTCTCGTACCACTCGTAGGACTGCAGCCAATCCTCCCACGTTGTGGAGTCATTGGTGCTCGTATCCAGTGATTTCGGCGGCCGGAGTCCATTTTCACGCGACATCTCGATCTTCTGACACCATGTGACGTGTACCGTGTCACTCGCGTAGCCTTACGACTCAGTTGTTCAAGTCAACGAGTTTTAATAGAACTGGAATTGGCGGTTACATGAGGCATAGCGTAAAGAGTGTTTTACATGCAGCGATTTTGGCCCTAGAGCGGTGAGATTTCTGCCATCGCGGCGCTCTGGCCAGCACCAGCGGTTGAGCGGCACGAGCGCCGCGACGGCAGAAATCGCGCCGCTCTAGGGCCAAAATCGTTGCATGTTTAAAGGGACACTGACAGGGTATTTATGCTCGCTGAGGTTTTTAGTTGTACGTGACATATGAGAGCTCAACTACCCAGAACAGAATTTGCGGCTCGAAATTCGGTTTCTTTCCGCCCGAAAACTGCCGATCAAGAACTGGCCGGTTCGAGTCTCGCTCACTCTCTTTTTCGAGGTCACGGGCCGTTTTCTAAGGTATCGATGCGACCACCAAATTTAATCGAAGTCGTGGGTCACTGAAGGCACACACTCAATATTAAAAATAGAAAAAAATATGAAACCCATTTTTTGTGGCTTCTAAAAAGCTGTAAATACGTTGATTGAAAAAAAAAAAGTTCCACAGACAACCGGAAGCATTCTGTGCGTTCGTCGTTTCGCGTATCGTGGGACTCGCGGGGACGGCGATGGCAGCGGACGACGGGCGTGGGACCTCTATTTCAGAACTGTCGTTCGCGGTACCGGCGAATTCTGTCTACCGTTAAATGAGAAATTTGGGACTGATCAAAAGAATTGGTATTCATCCCGTACGACACGCCCGGCCACCAAGCCGATTTGCACGAAGACGTCGCCGAGCCGTCGCTCCCTTCTCGTGGCTGAAGACAACGCTCCCGCAAACGTCAAACACGAAGTGTCTACTTCGAGTTCAACATGCACGCGTACGATTTCTTTACTAGGTGCGAATGTCGCCAATGCGTGGTGCTTCCCGACTTCGACCCGGGAGTGCTTTTGCTAGAGAAAAATCGACAGCAAACTTTCCAACTTACAGTTTACCGGCTGAATTATTACTAAGGAAAGAGATCCAGCAGAAAAATGATGCCCCAGTAGCTCAGTCGGAAAGACGTCCGGTTCACACTTGGTAGGACCGGGTTCGATCCCCCGTGAAACTTCTTTTTTTTTTTTTTTTTTTCAAACATTTTTCGATGTTTACATATATATATATTTTTACAATCATTACTGAAGAAACAAACAAAAAATAACAAACTAATGTTGTGGACGATACTTCGCTGAATTAAATGGTATGGGATTTCCGTTTTGACACCTGCGAGCTCAATGTAATCACTTTCCTCAAAATGCAAGGAGCATATAAATAAGGTAGCGTCCGCTTTCCGAGGTGCCCGTATATGTTCTACAGGAATTGCAGCCAGCCGTTGGTCCCGATCCCGTTGATCTTTCGGAAACTCTGTCGCACAATGCCACTTCTGTTTCGGACGCAGGAAATGTGAGCCAGCTGTTCACGCAACATCTTGGGTGTATTCTTTTCGGAGCCGATCCTGGAAATTCACCACGGGCACTCACTACTCATCTCCAACTCCTCAATGTACAAAACAACTCATCTTGGAGTACAGAACAACGAGCGGAACAAACATAACTGCAAAAAAATCGCACGGCGAGCAGTTCCCGCACGCCGCATCGCACGCCGCATGTCCTGTCGTCTGCTACCGGAGAGGAGAAAAAAAAAAAATAACGCACGGTCGGGTGTAGCCACGTGACTTCCGCCACTCACTCTCTTCTCTCCACTTCTCCGACCTCCGTCGGGTTTCGATTTCGGTTTCGAGGAGTTGCGTCTTTTGGCTTTATTAATAAAATACGCTACTCTGTTGCAAAATATTAATTGGGTAGTCCTCCGACACCATAATGAAGCGCCTGGCAAAAAATAAACAAATTTTTTTAGGGGGTGTCAGTGTCCCTTTAATGGCGACCCGACGCCTTCTTGAACGATGGAGAAGTGGTGACGATGTCGATGGTGCTTGCAAGTAAGCAGGGGCTACCGTCACACTTGTGTAATCATGGCCTCCGAGATCCCGAAGCGCGCGAAGGCTTCTCCGGCCGTCCCATTCGTGCGGAGAGGGCGTAATCGGAAAAAGATAAGGAGGCGCAACCCCAAGAATCCGGGACACGCCGCTGCCAGTGGGTGTGGCGACACAGGCGCCGCAGGGGAGAAAAGTAAATGAAAGGGAGGAGAGCGCCGAAGGAGCGAGAGAGAAAGAAGGGACCAGAGAGGAGACAACCGCCATTTTTGAGCAATGCTGTCGGAGACTGGTCGGAGAAGAGCACTGCTGAGGCTACGCGTCGTCTGCTACACTCTAAGAAAAAATGGAGGAAAAAAGTAGCAACGGCGCGCATTCCTCCCTTCTACCGACGCGCCCCCAAGCGGACACGAGAAAAGGGGAGGAACGAAAGGTTTTTCTCCTTCTCCAGGCAGACGGGAGAAAGCTTTCGCCCTCCCGACTCATCGTCTTTCGGTTTCGTTTTTCGAGCAGGTCGCGCACGTTGTTTAATAAATAGCTGTTGAGTTGATTGAGCTCCAGCAGCAGCGAAGGCCGCCTGTAATTCCGTCTTCTAGTTTAAACGTCCAGAACATTTCGGTTGCATTGACGTTTTTACCACTAATTTTATCAAACCAGCAAACGAAGCCGCTAGAAACAGCGAAGTTCGGAGCAGTGCCAGCAGCGCCACGTACACGGGGGGATGGCCGTCTCCGGATTGCGTGACTCGCGCGGCACGGAACCAACGGAACGATGGAACTACAGCCTCTGCAGGCTGCAACACTACAGACTACAGTAGCGAAAGCACGCGGAACTGTGTCGACGTTTTCGACGTTATGGAAACCGCAGGAACTGCGTCCAAGACAGGCAGGTTTTGCTGCCGGCTGCCTGGGTGCCTTACCCACTGAGTTAGGTTCTGTTTTCCGATGCCGAGTGCAACCGGCGTTCAACGTGGTTTTGTGTTTGTGCGTGTCAGCAACATAGCTGCAACATCGTGATGACAGTGTCGGGTTGTGAACAGAAGACTGGAATTATCGCCGATGTGACCATGTGTTCGCGTATCAGTGGTGTAACAAGAAGATGAGATCGTAAACTGTTGGGCATTGATGCCGCTGGTCGGGTTGTGATCAGAGGGGGCGGGGTGTCGCAGGTTGACATTCCGCTTTACATTAAAAAGTTTAATACCACTTGAGATATTAGGTGCAATCGATCAACGTGCGGATAGTCATGTTGGAACGCTGGTCTGAACAGTAGAAGCTCCTATCGTACAGTGGCCAATGTGACTGTCGGAATTGTCTCGTCCCCGACAGCGATTGCGCTCAGGGGCAAGGACTGAACAGTACGAAATCGTGACGTAAAGTGCGTATATTTACAGTATGGAATTTCGGCATTAAAAACAATAGTAGGTAAAATCGAAAAAAAAGCTACCCTTTATTTTGCTGTTTAATTATACTACGGTTGCTGGAGAAACTCCCCACCGTGGCGCGCTGGGATGAGCGCTAGAAGTTTTCGGGCTCGCCACGGCGTAGTTCCGTACACTTAACACCTGCCGCAAGTCGCGGCTTTGACTGCATTCAAGTTGATCGAAAACCAATTTCTCAGTCCGTGAAGCATCACTTCCAGCTGACTGAATATCCGCTCTACAGAGATTAATTCAAACGGCAATTGCAGCTTTGCGCGAACAGCACAAATAGAAAAACAAATAGAAATACAAGCTACGACTTGCCGTGTGGGGAAACAAACTCATGGCTTCGAACCGCATTGGAGCGGCTTGATTTATTGGCTTTCAAATAATTACGGCATGATTGAGCGTTTACTTTTTAATAAGAGATTCAACCCCTGAGCCATTCAAAATACTCTCAGAGGTATGACATTGCAGTGAAAAAATCAACATGCTGGGAATATATTTTATTGCTTAGGGAGTCACCGAAAAGTTCCGCACGTTCAAAACGACCAGTATAAAAGACGGAAACGCAGAGCACTGGTGTAGTGTTCGGGTTAGTGTGGTGTTCCGTTGTATTGGTATTTGTGTGTGCAGTGCATGTGCTTAATGTATGTTCACCTGATGCTTGTAATAAGTGTATGAGTGTCATGTGTGTATAGTAGAGGGTCCTCAAGCCTCAAGCACAGTAGTGGCCTGAGAGAAGCAAATTATTTTTTGTAGAACATGAATTGGGCGGTACCTAGCGCCACCTAGCCTAGCTACTTGCAATTACTCTGCTTGACCCCGCCATCTGGTGGCTAGCGATTTAACCTTCTATCACGCTACGCGATAAACAGCGGCTTCGAGTTCGTTCTTTCGAGAGCGGCTTTTGGTTTCTCGGAGTGAGTTTGCCCTTCTCCGTGATGTGCGGTTGACGAAGGAATTGTGACTCGAGGAACACCAAAGGTAAGACAAAGTGCGCGAAGTAACTAGGTATCGGTTGTCTCCGTTTAACATCGCAGTGCTGTCGACGAGAAGACTGAGTAACTGCTTTCGAAACGCAGGTTTCTGTACCTGTGGGGGGAGTCTGGCTTCGGAAATAAACACAGTTTGCGGAAAGCTCGTGTTACGCTTTCATTTGCTGCTGCTCTCGTCCCGTACAAGAGACGTAGCGTCCTCGTTTTAAGCCTTATTGGGCTCGATTTGCTCGATTCGGGGCCGCCATATTGAGATGCAAGCGACGGTGGAACTTTGCTCCCCTGCTTCAGGGACGAAGGTTTCTCCCTTTCTAAAGGAACATAGGTTACAAGACCGTTCCTCCCGTAAGGGAGGACTATCCGTACCCTTTTTTTCTAAGAGTGTACGGGCAGACCTCTTTTTCGCCTGAATAAAAGTTTGTGGCCATACGCCGAAAAATCTTCATTTATTAGCTTTTTAACCCACCGAGGTATAACAGAATGTCATTTTCTTGCCAGAGCCAGCGATATAAAAGGCAATAATCGAGATTTAGATGCCGATCCCACGCATTCCGCCGGGAGAACAATCGAAGATGGCGGCCCTCCCCACTCCGGTGGGAGCGGCTGCGTATTTTCGGCACCGATTTGAAGCACAGGAAGCGTGGCCAGTGACGTCACGGACGTCAAAATAACATTATTTTGGAATTCTTTGTTATTTTGTCGTCCGTGACGTCAAAATGGTTTATATTTGTTGTTATTTTGAACAAAACAACATAAACAAAATGGCGTGCTTTGCATGTTTCTACACCGGCGGCTAGAAAGAACTTTGGCGCGCACTTTATGAGATGAAATTTGGTAACGTCATGACCAATAGGAGCATTATGGACGCGGTCTCCTTAGTCCTGTGCTCAACGCCCGGAGAAACATCGTGCCTTGCGAGCCGTCGTCGAACGAAAGGCGAGTGGTTTGCGTTTTCCTGTGATGTGATCTCTTCGTTCCACGCGTCCGACCTGTTTCTTCGTTTCAAATCTATTTGGCGCCGCTGCCTACATTGTTGAAGCCTGCTCTCATGATTAAAACACGCATCGCAGAAAGCTGAAAGCCCGCCGAAGGACCAGCTGGCTGACTTGCGAGCTAAACCTAATTCAACAAAACCATTTGGTCCGATAGAAAAATGTGCTTGATCTTACATCCCATGTCAATAAAGAACTGCGCTGTCTATCTTCTTCCCTACATGTTTTATTCTTTCTTGTTTTTCAAATCTTTACCAACCCGCGTCCGATCGAATGCCCCGATCACAACAGGGTCGTGCTCCGACCCTATCAGCCGGTAAGGAAGTAACGTCATATTCTGAAACTTTTAAATTCTATCACCACCTCTAGTTTCACATTCTGGTGCACTAGCAGCTTCCTGCACCCCTGGAGGTTTCCTGCGATCGTACCGTGTATATCATGGATTTCTCGCCGTACGCGAGCGCTCTCAAAGGCGTGGGTTGTGTGCAGAAAAGGCACAGGCCCGAGCACATGACAGTGAAAAGCGCCCTTTTTGCAAGAGCAAAAGGCCATTCTGTGGAGCTACGCCTTCGCACCCGTGCCTTTGCTGCACACAACTTATTAATAACCAGGCCGTTCTCGTCTTTCTTTTTTTTTTTTTGCATATGACTGGAAAGAAGTCTCACTGTTGTTTTCTTCTCAAACAAAACTCAGACGCGAGACAAAAGCAAACAGATAGGAGTCTGTACATTCACAGCTTTTTCTCCCTTGTGCGACAGGTTATAGCTGGTCGCGATTCATCAGCAGCATTTATTTTGAAGCTGATGGGTACCACAAGGCGTGAAAGAGGTGACTTGCAGCTTTTCCAAGGCAGCAGCAAGACACTACAAGCCTTCGCAGCAACTGACTAGCCAGTGCCGCTCTGTTCTGAACAGCGCTGCGTGCCATGCAGAGGGTTTGTGCAAGCTCTCTGGGTGGCGACGCTAGCCATGGTAAGTGCATTCTATGCAGCTTTTTTTTAGGGATATACGTGGCTTACAAACCATGTCGTTCATGTGCCACCCTAGCGACAGCAGTGCCAGGGGCAAGGCTGTGCTGATGGTAATCACCACTGCACTATGTTTTCGTTCAATAACTACTGACAAGGAACCAAGTACTTCCAAGAGATTTTCGGTTGTGCTTTGATGAACTCCAGCTCGCTTATGAACAGGTGGATGGCACAGGTGGCTTTTCCTAATGGACTTGATGTCCGTGTTAACAATGCAACTAGACTTCCTTTTAGTTTGTGGTGTTTTTTCCGTTGCGGGTGACTAGCATTGCAGTAGAGAAATATGCAAAATAGTGTAATGTTTGCATTAGTTACCTAAATAAGTGGCGGGAATAACTGACCTACATATCCACCGACTGCATTTCTCAGAGGAATAGCCTGGACTAGATAGCTCGCTGCACTATATCCTTCCTCCTTAGCCTGTACAACTCGGCGTCTTCCCCTGATTGTCTTATGTGGCTGCTTCTGTGTTTGCCTAGGCACTCAGTTGAAATAGTGAAAGCTGTCTGCATTGCACATAATCGCCATGAAAGCCAGTGTGGACGTAGCTGGGGTAGCCCCCAATATGGCTTCTCTAGCTCGACACAAGTAACGTTCCTACCACTGCCGTGTTCGCAGAAAAGAGACCTGCTTAAAGGGGTACTCCAGCGATTTTCTGAGCAACCCCACCTAACTATATTTTCGAAATTGCCATCTTTTACTCTTTCCGGTATGCTATTTACTATCGCGAAATTCAAAATAGTTATTGTGAAATCAGCATATGAAAATGACGCCAAAAACCAAGATTCCAATATATTTGCGCTTTTCATTGCCGTGACGTCAGGGCAGGCACGTAGCCAGGATTTGGTTTCAGGGGGGCGCCCGCCTATGACAAAGTGCTGTATGAGGAAGTGGGGGGAGAGGAGGTTCCAGCAAAACGGAAGATTTAAAAATAGAACTACATGCCCCCCCCCCCCCCCCCCCCCCCCGGCTACGTGCCTGCATCACAGGATGGCAGGCTTGTGATTCCAGCGGGCTGTTTAGAAATGAACTATGCTGAGCATTTGTTTCGTGCTGCTGCGCGGGAGCTACCTTCCAAAGCATACTTTTGACACCATGAAACTGTTTGTGATCAGTTGGGAACAAAGTCTACAGCCCAAAGAGTGAACCCCTGCCTTCCCGATGGATGGATAAATGTTAATGGCTATTCCCTTTGTAACGGGCGGTAGCTTGCGCCACCTAGCCTAAGTCTAAAAAGACAAAAACGTGATTCCTCCCGCCCTTTTAAAGGGGAACTCCGCCGATTTCTTCATGGTCCCCGATTTGCTTGAAATTTTGCTAAACTCGCCAAACAACATCGCCAAAATAGTATCCCAAATATTAGGTCAAAATAATTTTTTTTCACGAAGTTATTGAATTTACAATTTTGGTCCTCACCATGTTTTTCAAACTGAAAGTCTCTACTGGCAACAATGAAAAAGTGACGTCATTGGAAGTGCAGGGGTTCACACTTTGGACTGTAGAATTTGTTCCCAACTGATTCGAAGCAGTTTCATGGTGTCAAATGAATGCTTTGGAAGCTCGCTCCAGTCCCCGCGCTCCAGCACGGAACAAATGATTGGCATATTCTATTTTTTAGACTGCGCGCCCGACTGGCAAGCTGAACTTCCACTGACGTCACGGCCCTGAAAAGGGCGGGTATATTTGAATGTCTGTTTTTGCATCATTTTCATTTGCCGATTTCACAATAACTATTATGAATTTCACGATACTAAATAGCATACCAGAAAGGGTAAAGGCCTGGGAGTCAGAAAATATAGTTAGTTGAGGTAGCTCAAAAATCGGCGGAGTACCCCTTTAAGACCAATTTTTCTCCCCCCATGACGTCACAATTTCAATGTTGCCAGTAGAGCTTTTCACTTTGAAAAACACGATGATGACCAAAATTGTAAATTCTGTAACTTGTGCTCTGTGTGCTCTTGCTCTTGAATTTTTTCTCGCCCCTAATAGAAAAATGGCAACACTTTTTTTCACGCCTAATTATTAGAACGCAGCATGCTAACACATGTAACTCAGAACATTCTACAGATATGGATGGAGAAAATTCCGAAATATTCAATTATATTTCCTATGTAATTTCTAAACACGAAGAGTTAGTTCTCAAGAAGGGATTAAAGTTTTGCGCGACTCCTCGCAACAATAGTGATTATTTCGACTTGCACAAAGGATTAAATGAATTTGCATAGCAATTGCACTGTAAGGTTTTTTTTTCAAAGAAGCTCCTTATCAAGAGCCTTTATATTGTCACGAATGACAATTGATGAGGCGAAGATAACTGAAGAAACTAAGCGTTTAATGGGGCGAACTTGCGTCCAAAACAAAAGGAAACAGAGGAAAACACGGGCGTCGATGTCGGCGAAACCGCAGGGGCGAGACTGACTCCGGCTTGTCACGCGGAGCCGCTTTTGTACACGCGTGGGCTTCTGGAGCATTCGGCGTAGAAGGTTCGGCGCGTAGAACATTCTTACCTCGAATCAGCCCAAGGCGGTTCTCGAATTCACCAGAACATCAAATTACAGTGTCAACAAAAATGTGTAGCTGCGGCCAGGAATCGAATTCTGGTCCTTTGTGCGGGAGGCAAGCGCGATAACCGAAAGGCCACGGCCGCGCTGCCTACTTGGCACGCGGCAATATAAACACAGATACTATTGGATTCCACCGTTGAAAAACAGAATGTTAATGTGATAAAATACATAGAGGCGGCGCAGAAAGATGTTTTATCGGGTTATAAAAAAACAGAGACCACTTAAAAATAATTTAACTTATAAAGCTAGACAATGCTTAAAAAACCTCAGTGATAACAGAGATATCATAATAGCCGAGGCTGACAAAGGTGGAGGTATATGTATACTTAACTCTGCCGACTATGCATCGGAAGCAATTAAACAACTGAACGACACTAAGTACCATAAAAAAAAAACAAAAAAAAATCTAGTTTATGATGCAACACTTAAGTTTCGCGAGACAATAAAAACAATTAAACTACCTATTAGATAATAGTAATATAGAGACCAGGACAGTTCTATATGTTAATGAAAGTACACAAGCAAAATCACCCAGATAGGCCAATTATTTCTGGAATAGGTACAAGTACAGAGAACATTTCAGACTTTATTGACGAACAAATTAAAAGTGCTGCAGCCGGTGCCCCGTCCTACGTAAAAGACACCTCTCATTTTCTCAATTTGATCAATGACATCCAAATAGATTTTAGGGCTAATAGTACGTTGCTGGTTACAATGGGCGTAGTGTCTCTTTACACTAATGTACTGCATGATGAAGGTATCCAAGCAGTTTTAAGTATTGTTAACGAAAACGACCTCACTGTTTGTAAAAGCATCTTAAATAATTTTATGCACTTAGTTTTAGAGCTTAATAACTTCACATTTATGAACGAGCATTATTTACAAATGCATGGCGCAGCAATAAGACCACGTTTCTCTCCCTCCTATGCAAATATATATATGATGTCTTTAGAGGAGCGGCTACTTAACTCCTTCCCGCATAGACCCCTTTTTTATAAACGTTTCCTCGACGACATATTTATAATTTGGAATGATGGGGAAGATAAGCTCTTTGAATTTATTAATTTTGCCAACAATTTTAATCCAAATATTAAATTTACATATAAATACTCCGATAAAGAAATAGAGTTTCTAGACATTAAGATAGGACTTACTGAAAATGAATTGAAAACAACCTTATATCGAAAACCTACAGATAGACGTCAATTTCTACATCATAAAAGCTGTCATCCAATACAAAACAAAAAAAGTTATACCATACAGCCAAATGCTACGATTAAGACGCTTATGTTCAGAAGATTAGGATTTTGATCTAAAAGCTGGAGCAGTAGGAGAGGATTTCATTAACCATGGTACCGTTAATAATTAATTGAGTATCAAAAAGTTGAGCGATCTCTCGAAACATGTGTTTAGTAGAGCGACCGAAAAGAAATAACCATGAGTTACGACTAATCTTACCGTACCAGTTAAAACTTCCAAACATAAACAATATTCTTAGACGACACATGAATATTTTACACATGGACACTCTTTAAAGGCTGTTATTCCTCGATTACCTGGTATAGCGTTTAAGAGACCTCGTAATTTATTGGATTTTTTCAGACAGTCCCGAAACTTCATTGGACGTGGCCTGGTCCCTCTTGGTTGCATAAAATGCAATAATAACCAATGCAGTTTATGTGTTGTTATAATAATAGCTAACTTTATTCGAAACACAGCAAATAACCTTAACTGGAAAATAAATGGTACCCTTGACTGTAATTCGGAAAATGTTATTTATTTGATTCAATGTGAAAAATGCCTAATTCAATACATAGAAGAAACTAAAACAAGCATAAGAAAACGCATGAATCTACATAAAAGTCGCATACGTAAACACGTTGCCGGGAGGACATAACGTATTTTCTGATTTTAATTTTATTTTACTCCAGGGGGGCTTTCGAACCACCAGAGATCGAAAAAATCAAGAATCTGAATTTATTTATAAATTCAATAATTTAGAACTGAAGGGCCTTAACAATTCGAATGGGTCGTTGCCGTCTTTTTCTATGGACATTTAATTGAGATCTTCTAATCGGTGCCGTACTGTTTCTTTTCTCGCTTTATCGTTTAATGTGACACGAGCAAACGCTTTACATTAGGCCTCTCATTGGCTTCACATGACACCAGGTATAATAATAATAATAATAATAATAATAATAATAATAATAATAATAATAATAATAATAATAATAATAATAATATACTTTATTTTCTGGTAGTGTCCAAAAACGGCCACGAAGGCCTACTTATTGGTACACTATAAAGAAAATAATCATTACATTAAAGATGCATCTGCCTGTTCAGGCACAGGTTGAGGCACAGGTTAATCAATACTAGCCACAAAATTAACAAATGCCATGCACACATGTCTCAAGACGCTACTGATAACACAAAGAGCTAAAATCGAAAGAAAACACAATACTAGAAACGCAAACAAAATTTCACACTCTATAAATGCTTCACCATTTTTAAAAACGTATCTGCGTAGATGTCAAGATCAGGACAAGAAAGCTCGTTATAAAGGTGCTGGATCCTAGAAATTGGGGAGGCACGGTATGGTGGATTTGGGTAAAATTGCAAAAGAAATCTACGAGTACGAAAAGGTACATGAAAGTTCACAGATGATAACAGTGAAATACTATCAATTCTACCACAGATGACATTATGCAAAAACGACAAATCACGAACGGTACGCCGTTTACTTAGCTCTCGTAAGTTAATATATTTAAGCAGTGATTCGCAACTATAATAAGAACGACGATTAAAGTATCTATCGTATAAAATTCGAACCAGACGCTCCTGAACTCTTTCAATTTCGTTGCAGTGCGTCACTGAAAAGGAGTTCCACACCACGGAACTGAATTCAAGTCTTGGTCGAACCAAGGAACAAAACAAATGACCAAACATCTGTAACTCGAAAACTCCCGCGTCATACGTGAAATCAGCCCTGCAGTGCCCGTAGGGAAGTACCCACCATTGCAGTGACGTGTTCTTTGAATGAAAAACGGCTATCAACGATAACGCCAAGGTTACACGCTGAATAATTGTCGCATTCAGTAGCGTATATTGAAAAAGAATCGGGTCGCGCTTTCTGGACAAAGAAATAACTTTTGTGTTTTGTGTGTTAAGGAACGATAGATTAGATAAGCACCACACTCACACACGGTTAATATCCTGTTTTAGTAATAAACAATCGTCTAAGCCACGCACCGAGAAATAAAGCTTGATGTCGCCTGCGAACAGTAGAGTCTCAGCATTCTTGACAGCGGAAACAATATCATTTATCAAAATTAGAAAAATGAGAGGGCCCAAGTTTGAGCCCTACGGAACGCCTGACGTTGACATGAAATGATCCGATAAAATATTCGAAATCCGAACCGCGTTTGTGCGCGAAGAAAGGTATGATTCAAACCAAGCAAGGGACAAAGGACATAAACCATACAACCTCAGTTTCGACAATAGCAAAACATGATTCAGCGTATCGAATGCCTTCGACATATCAAAGTACACAGTATCAACTTGCCCCTGGCCAAAAACGACTGGAGACGAGTTATTGAAAAATGTGCATAGGTTAGTCTCAACTGATCTCCCCTGAAGGAATCCATGCTGCGCAGGATGGATTTTTTGGCGGAAATAAAAAGAAAGTCGCCTTTGCACAACAATTTCAAAAACCTTCGAAAACCAGTATAGTGGGCTTACGTCCAACCACATGTCCCAAAAACTGGTTTTGTGATAATAATGACGTTAATAATATATTTAATTACTTCAATACTATTTGCTGCTTTTTTATCGGGATATATTAAACTTTTAAGCGAGAATTTAGTTAAGTAGATACCCGCTAAACGGTAAGCATTTTTCCAATTACTCCTTCGTTTCGGCCGTTTTTTCTTTGATTGAAAGAAAAGGAAAACGAAGTGTTCTTGTTCGGACTGCCGAAGAGCCTAAAGCCTGATTCACATGGTGCGATTTTCTTCTGCAAAATCGGTGAAGCGATGAACCGCACATGCGAAATTTCGCGTTTCCTTTCACATTGATTGATAACATATGCGATTTTCCGCACTTGCGAAGCACACGGTTGGAACCCTTGAATTCGTTTGAGGATACTAATTTCGATATTTAACAAAATTATAAAATTTTCAGATTTATTTATTAGCTTCTGGTAAAAAGTACGCGGTATACTTATATTTAGGGCCGATTCAGACGTTTGCATCGACTGCATTCGCATCAACGAAAACGACGAAAACAACGAGTACGACGAATGCGACAAGGACACCGGGAGAGCCACAGCTCATAACTGCTTGAGCAAGCTAGTTGTTGCGTTGCTTGGCATGTCGCACAAGGCGAACAGTTGTCCCGGTGGCTTCGTCACGTGGACGATGTTCCATATTGAGAAAGGGCAAGTAGCAGCGCGTCTTGACTTTCATAAAGCATGATGGCCGCTACTCTAGATGACGACGAGTTCAGTCTGCTCTGTAAAAAGGAATACCTACTTCTGCGGAAAAAAAAACTGCTGCTCCTAGACGGAAGCCCGCGGTGATGGTGGGTCAGGCCGTGCTGGCAAAACAGAGCCAAAGAATCGGAGTTTTACTCATTGGTAAGTCGACTTGTGCTTTTCTGCGAGCAGGTTTCTGGAATACTTTTTCTCTGCAGACCCTCTTTATGCTGCACAGGGACCCGGAGCAGTTTCGAAGATATTACCGGATATTGCCGAACGCCTTTGAAAGACTCCACGCTCGCCTGGAAACAAAGCTTACGAAGCAATATGGCGTCAGAGAGCCCATTTCATCGCGGGTGCGGCTTGCTATCACTTTGAGGTAAAATGGTAATCTCTTGAACTGCACTGTTTGGAGTGAATACGAGGTGCAATTAAACTGGTTTATATGGCGAACTCATTACTAGTTTCTCGGCTTCCAGACATTAATGTACACAGCAATGTTTTGTTTTTATTCAGGTACCTGTCATCGGCAACGTCAATGCAGGATCTTGTACTGCAATTCAAGGTTGGAGTGTCAACAGTGGCATCCATCGTGCCTGAGAGATGTCCACATATATGAAAGGTGCTTCGCCCAAAACACATGAAGGTAAGCAAAGAAATCCGATTTCGTTTTTGGTAACTTGTGGAAAAAAGGACAGTTTCACATGGAGCGATTTTAGTTGCGATTTCGCAGTTGCGATGGCGCTGTTGCGGCAAACGGGCGGGTTCAATGCGATTATGAAATAATCGGAGCTGCGTCAATTGTCAAACATCTTTCGTGACGTCACCAGCGCCGCTGCGACGGTACGAAAAGACAGCCAATAAAAACGTGCCTCATCCAAAACCAACCGTATCCTTAGTGTCGCATGCATGCTGTGAAAGAGTCGCTGGCGTCTCGTAATGAAAAAAACACTTCAAAATGGAGGTGGCATTCCGGTCGTGTGGTATTCAGGGAGGCCATAGCTTGCGCCGGTTGCTGTTGAGAGCACGTGCTGTTAGTGAATTTGCACAACGCTTCTGCAACGTATATTTCACACCGTCAAGATTGTTTATCTTTGCCAGCAGTAGGTAGCAGTTCTTTTTGAGCTCTAGCTGCGAATAATGCGCGCCAATACGGCGTCCACTAAATACCGCCTTTAAAGATGTAGATCATTACGAACAAGACTCACAGTGGTGGTGTTGGGAAATTGATAAATTCAAGTCCCCCACCCCCCCCCCCCCCCCCCCCCCTCTGCCCCGGTGTACTTTTTCTACACACGACCAAACCACGGAATCGTCCAGAATTCTAAATCAGGGGGTGTTGCAATTATTCGGGGGGTGGGGGGCTGTTAGGAGGGGGTGGCCTTAGGTCTAGATGCATTGGTCAAGAAATTCTGGGGGGTGTCGCCCCCAACCTGGAGATAAATAGGGGGGTGTTGGAAGGGGCTGGCTTTAGGTTTATATACATTGCTTAAGACATTCTGGGGGGGGGGGGGGGGGGGGGGGGTCACACCCAACCTGGAGATAATTATGGGAGTCGGGTGTACAAATCACTAAGCAAACTCAGTCCTTTGCAGCTGCTCCTAACTATTCGCAGCCGAAATATCTAGATGAATCATGTTGAAAGCTGTACTGTCAAAAATGGTTTCTCAAAAAAGTTTACACAACAGAGAGCCATTGATTTATGATTATAGGGACGAACTTGGGGGGAAGGGAGGGCTGCAGACCTGAGGATGTTGACGGCCCCAATGCTATTACTGCGCCACCTTCGAAAGACGCGGTCACACATTACGCATCCTACGAATACAGTTTGCAGACAAAGAGTAATTTGAGGCACCGCAGCATCCCTGCTTTGTATGTCGCATGGCAACCAATGAAAGGAGCAGCCTGGCACGCGGCTTATGAAACACGGATGCATCAGTGAGTCGCGTTCGATCGATGTCTGCAGACTGTTTTTTTTTTTTGTCTTTTGTATAAGCAGTCTGACACCGGCCTGACTTGGGCATAATATGATAGCTTACAAAAGTAAGTGGTAAGTGCCTGGAGCTGGGCTACTTGGCTAAACATGCTTGTGGAAGTTTCCAGCTGAACGTAGAAAAAACGGAGCGAGGGAGAAAACAAAAAACAAACAGACACACAGCTTTTCAGACTCAGTTACAAAAGTATTCGCCATTTTTAAGCGTCAACAAGTATTTCTCATATATGAGGATGCATTTATTACCAGTATTACTATAGGTAAAGTAAGATTACATGAACGGCTTTTAAATAACAACGTAAAACTATGTCTGAACTTTGTGCTGTACTTCTAGCTCCCATCAAGCATCACAGACTAAGGGATATTGCCGAGGGCTCTGAGACAGGGCGGAACTTTCCTAATTGTGTGGGGAACGTTGACAGAAAACACGTACATATCGAAGCCCTTGCCGATTCTGGAAGCCTGTACTATAACTACAAGGTGCTGTATATGGGGCTACAAATTTACTTCAACACATATCATGTTTTGCAAGAGCGCATGAAGTGACGTAACATTCGGCTTTTCAGGGTAACCTACAGTGCTGATGGCCGTCGTGGACAGAAAGTCGAGGTTTATGGCCACAGACGCTGGAGCGTATGGCCACCAAAGTGATTGTGGCGTCTTCAAGGCATCAAGGATAGGACAGTGCCTCAGTCAAGCTGCCTTGAATTGTCCACCACCAAATCTGCTGCCATCTTCCCATGTTATCGCCGCGTCCGTCTTCGTTGGAGACGAGGCATTTCAACTGAGGTCGGACTTTCTGAGGCCCTGTCCTGGTTGATACCTCAGCGATTATCTAAAAATAATAAACCATCGACTGTGTAGAGCGAGGTAACCTTTAGAATTGTTGCACTTGCATTATAATAAAAAAAATCACAGTGTTGTCTTTGTCCCATTTCCAGAAGGGGCGTCGAGAACGCATTCGAAAATTTGGCTACTAGATTTTGCATCTTCCGCAGGCCAATCCACCTCCTCCCAGATCACGCCACTAGAGTCTTCCGCGCAGCTTGTGTGCTGCACAACTACCTACAAGACGACAAGTTGCATATGCTAAATGCCTATGCTGATTGAAGTCGACGACTTCGGCAACATCGTTGATGGCCAATGGCGCAAGGAGGTATCTCAACAGACAAACGCGTTGCTCCACCAACCAAGGCTGAGATCGCGGCACGTCGACCAATCTGCCCGAAAATGAAACACAGCGGCCACCGCAGTGAGAGACCTGTATTGCAGGTACTTTGTAAAGGAAGCTGCATTGTCATGGCAAAGGAACCGCGCTGGACTGAAATCCTAAGTAGTGTCAGCGGTATGGTGACAAATCACGAAGTTTTCAAGTTTTTGTGTGTGAGGATCGTCTGACCTATTTCCAGTGGAGCAGGGAGCTGAGGCTGTTATGGAGGTCGCCGACGCGCCGACGCTAGCGAGCTCCAAAGTCCAAAGCGACCAAGCGAGAGCAACCGTTCGCGCGCGGAGCCCCGTCCCGCCGCTTCGCGCGTAACCTGAGCGCCCCGTACCAGAGGCGCCTTTCTTTTATTTCGTTTTAGATTTAATAAACGAGACGTCAGTCTTCAGCCAGACTCCGGCACGAAAGGTTGTCCAAAAGGCAAACCGTGCCGTTGGTGTGGTCGAGAAGCTCACCTGAGGAGTGTGTGCCCGGCGAAGAACGCAGGCTGCAACAGGTGTAAGAAAAAGGGACATTTTGCAAGAGTCTGCAAATCTTCAACTACCGTGAACTCCCTCGTACACGAACAAGGATTCGTAGGAGCTGCAGCTTCTCCTCAAACAGCAAAATGGGACATCGAGATATTCGTCGACGAAACTCCTGTTGTTTTCCGAATAGACACTGGAGCAGATGAAACGGTGTTACCAGCTGCCATCTTTCAAAAGGTCTTCGCAAAGTGCCACAAGCTCTCCGAGCCCCAACGCCGACTTCATGGTCCAGACGGACGACCCCTTAAAGTCATGGGATCAGCTTGGATGAAGCTCAACTGCCGTGGACAACAAGCACTCGAAGAAGTTTACATCGTGAAAGGACTTCGCAAACCTCTCTTGGGTAAGCCAGCTATCGAAAAGTTTCGGCTTTGCCCTCAAATCTGCATGACTGCGAACAGAACTTGCGAACCGAAGAAAGAGTTCTCTCACCTGTTTCAAGGACTGGGATCTCTCGAAGGTGCTCACGTTCTGAAGCTGAAACCTAACGCGACGCCGTTTGCTATCGCATCACCGAGAAGAGTACCGCTTTCGCTGTATCGAGAAACGCAGAAAGAGCTAGAAAGCATGCAGTCGCAAGGTGTCATCTCTCCAGTAGAAGAACCTACTGAATGGTGCGCGCCGATGGTCATCGTCCCCAAACCGTCTGGCAAAATTCGCATTTGTGTTGATCTCACACAACTGAACAAACACATTCAGCGCGAATATCACCCTATCCCATCAGTGGAGCACACGCTGGGAAGGCTAGCGGGAGCCAAGATCTTCTCAAAGCTGGACGCGAATTCTGGGTTCTGGCAGATCCCTTTAGACGAGAAGTCACGACTCCTGACGACATTCATCACTCCGTTTGGAAGATATTGTTTTAATCGCCTACCATTCGGAATCACGTCAGCACCGGAACACTTCCAGAGACGTATCACACAACTTCTCCAAGGAATTGAAGGAGTACTTTGCCACATGGACGATATCTTGATATGGGCGTCATCGTCCGAGCAACACGAGCAACGTCTGCGAGAAGTCCTCAGGCGACTCTCATCAGCAGGACTCACGCTCAACGAGGAAAAATGCGTCTTTCGAGTGAAAAGTATCAAGTTCCTAGGTCATCAAGTAGACAGCGATGGTGTCCGTCCAGACGAGATAATCGTCAACGCAGTGAAACAGATGCCCATACCGACTTCAAAGCAAGAAGTCAAGCGCATCATGGGTATGGCGACATACCTAGGACGATTCGTTCCACACCTGTCTGACCTACTGCATCCATTATCGTCACTGCTCAGTTCCAAAGTGGACTTCGTGTGGGATCATCCTCAACAGAAAGCCTTCACCAAGTGGAAGGAAATCCTCTCAACCTGCCCCGTTCTCGGAATTTACGACGCCAACAAGCGATCGATTGTATCGGCAGATGCGTCATCCTACGGCCTGGGAGCAGTGCTGAGTCAAGAGCAGGAGGATGGATCATATCGCGTCATCGCCTATGCGTCCAGAACACTCACCGAAACAGAGAAGAGGTACGCCCAAATCGAAAAAGAAGGTTTGGCACTCACGTGGGCATGCGAAAAATTCCGAGATTACATCGTGGGAACGCACTTTGTACTGGAAACCGACCACAAACCACTCATTTCTCTGTTCGGATCAAAGTCATTGGACGACCTAACCCCAAGGCTTCAGAGACTGCGCATGCGTTTAATGCGCTACTCATTCGAAGTTGTCCACGTTCCGGGCAAGGAACTCCAAGCAGCTGATATCGTTGTCAAGAAGCCCTCTGCCACAGCGGCAAGACAGAGAGATGCAAGAAGAAATCGATTGCTTCATTCGACACATAGAGACGTCCCTACCAGCAACGCAAACGAGTCTCCAATGGATAACGGCAGAACAGAACAAAGACCCTGTTTGCCAAAGACTCGCCAGCTACAGCCATAAAGGTTGGCCAAATCGTCGAGATCTCGGAACAGACCTCAAAGAGTACTACGAGTACCGTCATCACATCGCCGTGCAAAACAGCCTTCTCATGAATAGTTCTAGAATAGTGGTACCAGAATCCTGCCGTCCACATATCCTGCAACAACTTCATGAAGGACACATGGGCATAGGAAAATGCAAAGCACGGGCAAATGTATCGGTGTGGTGGCCGAGGATAAACGATCATATCGAGCGCCTGGTCAAGAACTGCGAAAAATGCATTAAAACTGGCCAGAACCGAAAGCTCCCCCTCATCCCGTCAGAGTTTCCTAGTCGACCGTGGGAGAGAGTGGCGATGGACCTCTTCTTCATTCACGAGAAATGGTGGCTGGTCGTCGTCGACTACTACTCTCGCTACCCCGAAATCGCTCGACTGGAAAGCCTCACAGCAGCGTGCGTAATAATGCACTGCAAATCGATATTTGCGAGGCATGGCATCCCAGAAGTAGTGGTATCTGATAATGGTCCTCAGTTTGCGGGAACCACAGGTTCAGCATTCACCAAGTTCTCACAAACCTACGGATTTAAGCACATCACATCAAGCCCTCGCTACGCGCAGAGCAATGGGATGGCTGAGGCTGCGGTGAAGATCATAAAGAGATCACTCAGCAAAACAGAAGATCCGTACGAGACACTCATGATCTACCGTTCAACGCCTCTGCCCAACGGATACAGTCCGACAGAACTTCTCATGGGGAGAAGGATGCGTACAACCGTACCGATCGCCACCCAGCTCCTGGAACCAAAGCTACCCGACCAAAAAGAACTGGGTCGCTATGAGCAAGAAAACAGGAACCGACAAAAGCAATACTTCGACCGGCGACACGGAGTGCGTCAACTCGATCCACTTGGCTCTGGACAGCGAGTTTGGGTCATTGACCTCAAGCGAACCGGAGTTGTTCAGAACAAGGCCCATACACCACGATCTTACTGGATAACGTCCGAGGGTCAAGAGATCCGAAGAAATCGCACGCATTTAATTCCTTTCCCCGACGAGCAAGATAAACAACGCATCGAAGAGTTCCCCGAAACAACCACGAGGCCCGAGGAAACGTGTGCCGACACCTCCCACAAACATTCTCGGCACGGCCGATGTCTAAAAGAGCCAGACCGTTTCGGCACTTCTTCGAAGCTCCCTTAGAAAGAGGGATGTTATGGAGGTCGCCGACGCGCCGACGCTAGCGAGCTCCAAAGTCCAAAGCGACCAAGCGAGAGCAACCGTTCGCGCGCGGAGCCCCGTCCCGCCGCTTCGCGCGTAACCTGAGCGCCCCGTACCAGAGGCGCCTTTCTTTTATTTCGTTTTAGATTTAATAAACGAGACGTCAGTCTTCAGCCAGACTCCGGCACGAAAGGTTGTCCATGTGTGCCCTTCGTAAAAGAACGTAAAACGAAACAGAGGCCACCATTACAACAATATTCTGCCGCTGCGAGTTAGCTACCTTTGAACGGGCGCTCTGGTGAGAGACGGCTTCCGTGTGAGGCCCACTAGGACTTTCAACAGAGGAAGTGAAACATCTGTATTGTACCAAGACCGGTGCTACTGGAGGGGGATGAAATTAGGGACTTTCCCTGTTCATGTACGCTCTTAATGTGCTTAACTAGGAGTGGACTTAATTTATACTCTGCCGCCCGTGGAGGAGTGACACAGTCCTCTCAAATCCTTGGTTGGATAAGTGGGACGAGTGTTTTCAGTGCACGTTCTGCAAGATCCTGAACTGAGGCGCAGTCCTTAAAGGGAAGCCGGAACACTTCTTTAAAAAAAATGAGATAGAGCTTGATTCCAGCGTAGTTTTATCCCGTGGATATGAATATCGCGTTCGTTTTCCTCGAAGATGTAACTAAACGCGAAAAAACACGAAAAACACCCGACCCGTCGTGGCTTCATAAGAGGGCCTTTCAGCCAAAGCTCGTGTCGCTGGAGGGCCGCGCATGCAATCCCTAGCTTGCCAGGTGTATTCCCCCGTACTGGCACAAGTGTTAACATATTTGTGTGCCCTTCTTAAAAAAAATAGCAAGAGTACGCGTGCATAGCTTTGGTGGACGCTGCTGGAAGGAAGATTCCGAAAACTCCTTTTGTGGCGACACGCTCCTGGAAGGAGGGCCTTCGGTGGTACTTTGAAAATGATTTTCTGCAACCTCCATGCACCAAATTATAAAAGAAATAATTTCGATATTCGAGATCCTGGAGGTAGTGTAGTGTTGAGAGGGAGTGTGTTTGTACACGCCGAAGAAGCGTAGCATCTGCCCTCTCTGCAGTGTGGGGTGGGCTGTAGGGGGTTATGTGGATACGACGAAACTATAACAGAAGGCACGGCGAGTTTCCTTCTCGGCGTGCCTTGCGTTGTAGCTTCCGGGTCACGTAGGAGTCGATTTCGTCTGGCCATTGACAAGGGGTACTCGGATCGTCGGCGGCGTGCGTAGATGAGTGGGCGGCCTTGCAACACTGGCGCACAACGCAAATATTTGCCTTTTGGCGCCGCTGCACCCCGTGACTCCAGCAACATGTTATGTTCCTCTTTATTCATATTTGATGTCTGCCAAAAAGGTGAGCCTGTACTTGATTTTTTTTCTTTTGTAATTGCATCTTTTTTGTCTTTTGTTAGTTGTTATCTTTCAACATTTAAAGCAAGCAATAAAAATTTATTCCTGGATCACCCCTGCCTCATATCATCTCTCTAGTTCATTTCCACCCCGGACCTGTTGCCTGCAGATCAGTCAATTTTTTTGTAGAAAATGGGTTGTGGTCTTTGCCTCTTTTACGGACAAACTGGCGGACACTTTTTGTGGCAGGTATAGCCCAAAGTAGATCGACAGAGTACTGGCTGATTCCCCACAGGGTGAGGTGCTATTTTACTGTCTTCGTTTAACCTACGCTGCCCAATCGGGTCTTTACTTAACACAGAATGCGTTTTATCGGCCGACTTTCATGAAATGAACGACACGCTGGACGTGCAAAACACATTCTGTACTTCCTCAGCGTAGGTCAGCATGAACAAGCTAACGTAAATGTTTAGCTTTTCTTTTAATTCAAAACAATATTAGCGATTGCGAACATGACAAAAATACTGAAGATAAAGGAAACGACATAAATAAAAAAAACACAGGGTTTGAGATGCAAAAAAAAAAAGCCAAAACAATCATGTTGGTGAAATAGTCGCAAACTATGCACGAAACCAAATTGCCAATTTGTCCTATGACAAATGTCACGCGTGGCACGTGTGACATTTCCGTAAGGGACTCATTGAATAGTAGAAAGACCCTTTCTTGAAATCTGTTTGGGGATCTGACACGAAGGTCTGTCCAGAAACCGAGAATCGCTGATCGGCACCTTGTAATTAAAGCCATTTTACACGCGTGTCGCTCGCGTAGCACGCGTCCAGCGCGTTTACATATCAATAGTTGTTGTCATTATACGTAAAAATGTGAAGCTCGATTTTTATCAAATGGCTTTAATAACAAGGTGCTGTTCAGCGTTTCTCGGTTTCTAGACAGACCCTCGCGTCATCTGCAAACAGATTTGAAGAAAGGATCTTCCTACTATGCCACGAGTCCCTTACGCAATGTGATCGAACAGAAGCGTCAATTGTTATCGCCTGCAATTTTACAAAGGAAGCAATCAGAACCCTCGCGTGGTACGCAAACGCCAGTTCGTTTTAATGCCGAACTGAAGCTTACATCCCCCGGCAAAAAATATTCACATGGAAGAAGCACATCCGCCGCCCCACCCCCGCAGCGAATTTTGAAGACGACGACGTAGGTGACGCATTTTTCGTATTTTTGATTCCCACGTTGCTGTGACCACCGTGACGTCTTTCACGAGCCGCGTTTGATTGGCTGTCCGTCCCCTTCGCAAGAGCGGCCGTTCGCAAGGAAAGTTTGGCAAAGTACGGAGTTGCGAATTAGTCGAATTCGCACCGCAACTGCGTTGTGCCGCAAGAACGGCGTCGCAATTGCGAAATCGCAGGCAGGTTCGCACCATGTGAATCAGGCATAACAGACTCGAAACGTATCTGCAGATCACTCTTTTGGCGACCTTGGACGACCATCTTCTTAAGGGCAAATATTTTGTGAACATATTTCTCTCGAGTGGCTTCTTTTTATCCCCAGGTGCTGTTCATATATATATATATATATATATATATATATATATATATATATATATATATATATATACATGGGTGATTTCATTTCAAATCGGGCAGGCTAAAAGGGTCTAATTTTTCATTTTCACGCAAAAAATATATGTTTCGAGGGCCTTTCTCAAATGAAGGAGGGCGCAAACTGCATGTTCCCCAGATTTTTTGTTCTCGAGCTACGAGCCGTAGAAGCCGCAGTGGCAGAAACTAGTGTTTTTGCCTGCCGTCGCAGGTCGCGTGTTTGACACCATCTGCTGGCGCTAGTGTTTTTTCTACACCCTTTTAACTTTTTCGCCCCATTTAATAGGTATTATAAAGATACCTTGACGTATTCAAATATTTTTAGGAATTTGATTGTTTTCTAATATACGTGTAAAACTCGTCACTCCGGTCGCTTTTTGGTCAACTTTGACAGGTCATTACTTTGTCTGTACTTAAGCTAAATTTTTTCTCTTTGGCTCTACGGAAAGCCCAAAGCAAGCCCATTATTGATATAATAATATAATTATGATCTGTCGACTAGCCGCTCCGCTACCTTCACGTAAATGTTGTAAGAATTAACAAATGTTGAAAGTTTGAGGTCGATTTTCTCAAAAACCCCATTTTTGTAAATTTTTATTTTTTAAATTCTTTTAGACTATTTAGTCGACTACAAGAAAAAACAGTCTAGAAATGTAATATTTTGGTTGTATGTCCTCTGTTTGAGCCGCAATCGCGTGAAATGTGTGAACATTTGTTATTTTTCACAACGTTTACGTGAAGGTAGCGGAGCGGCTACTCAGCAGATCAGAATGATACTACTATATCCATACTAGGCATGCTTATACCTTTCTATTGAGCCCAAGAAATAAAATTTACCTTAAGTACGGACAAAATAATGACCTGTCAAAGTTAACCAAAAATCGACCTGAGTGACGAGTTTGACATTTTCTTTAGAAAACAATGAAACTGTTAGAGATATTTGAACACGTGAAAGTATTTTCATAGTACCTATTAAACGAGGAGGATAAGTTAAAATAGTGTAGACAAAACACTAGCGCCAGCAGAGGGTGTCAAACACGCGACAAGCGACGGGAGGCAAAAACACTAGTTTCTGCCACTGCGGCTTCTACGCTTCGTAACTCGAGAACAAAAAATCTGGAGAACATGCGGTTTGCGCTTTCATTCATTTGAGAAAAGCTTCCAAAACATATATTTTTTCGTGAAAATTAAAAACTGGACCCTTTCGGCCGGCCCAATATGGGAGGTTTCATCACAAATCGGGGAGACTATGCTTCGTTTCAGCTTCCGTCCGAGCGCAGCCAAAGGATGAGGGACGGTTCGCAACTTCGAGAAGAGCATTCCTACGCACCACAAAGTAGTTCACAAAAGTAATTTCTTTAAAATAACTGTTTTGTGCGTAAAAACTGCACAACGTTCCAGAAGTGTACTGCTGAGAATGATTTGCAACTAAAGGAATCGAATCTCTGAAGTTTATGTTTCTATTAATATATGTAAATGCATGTGGTTTGGTGAAAACATGTATATCTGCTGGCAACACGGCTTCAGAGTTCGGTTTTTCTGCGTGATTTCGTTCCCTTAATCGCCGAATCATGTGCTTCGCTGCCTTCCTCACCGAGTCGCTTCAAACCGTCCTTTCGCAAAAGCACGTTTGGGCGTCAGGCGCAAGAAGTCGTGATGAATGTCCACTTTCAAATTCGGCAGGAGACTCCGGCTGCGTCGTACCGCAAATGCGTTGTAAACAAGCAAAGCGTCCGGGCCACAACAATTCAGATACACTGCGAAATCAGGGCACCCGTTTACCTGCCGATCACATTGAACGCCGAGAAGCTGGTGGAAAGGACTGTGCCTTGAGCCCTGGTATATGTAGACGATACAAGGAAACATCAACGGCCGGGTCATCGGGGACCTTGCAACGTGTACTTTAGCTCGAAACTATGCCGAACAGGTGGAAAGCTAGGACACAGATGCCAGCGGCCAGCCTACGTACTGACATCCCCTGTGACTAAGTTTCAGAACGTGAAAGGGCACTTTTTCAACCTGTAGCAGACGATATCGTTGATACACCTGAAGCAGACGAAATACTCGGCGAACGCGGGCGGTGCGTCCGACCGTCGGCGCAGCGGAGTGATACGAAAGTGCAGGCGAGATCGCGTGATCTATTGCCGGCACGTGATTGGCTCCGGCCACACGTAGCTTTGGCTGCGCTCGGACGGAAGCTGAAACGAAGTATAAAAAAGTCTGATTTTTAGTTTTCACGAAAAAAATATATGTTTTGGGGGCATTTCTCAAATGGAGGAGGGCGCAAACCAGATGTTCCCCAGAGTTTTGTTCTTCAGTTACGAAGCGTAGAAGCCGCAGTGGCAGAAACTAGTGTTTTTGCCTGCCGTCGGAGGTCGCGTGTTTGACACCCTCTGCTGGCGCTATTGTTTTCTTTACACCATTTTAACTTTTACCCCTCATTTAATAGGTATTATAAAGATACCTTGATGTATTCATATAATTTTAGGAATTTGATTGTTTTCTAAAAAAACATGTCAAACTCGTCACTCCCGTCGCTTTTCGGTCAAATTTGACAGGTCATTACTTTGTCTGTACGTAAAGTAAATTTTCTTTCTTTGGCTCTACAGAAAGCCTAAAGCAAGCCCATTATATATATAATAATATCAATATTATCTGACGAGTAGCCGCTCCGGTACCTTCACATAAACGTTGTGAAAAATAACGAATGTTCACACATTTCACGCGATTGCGGCTCAAACAGAGGACATACAACCAAAATATTACATTTGTAGACTGTTTTTTCTTGTAGTCGACCAATATGTCTAAAAGAATTCAAAAAATAAAAATTTACAAAAATGGGGTTTTTGAGAAAATCGACCTCAAATTTTCAACATTTGTTATTTCTTACAACGTTTACGTGAAGGTAGCGTAGCGGCTACTTGACAGATCTTACTGATATTACTATATCCATAATGGGCTTGCTTTGGGCTTTCTGTAGAGCCAAATAAAGAAAATTTAGCTTAAGTACAGACAAAGTAATGACCTGTCAAATTTGACCAAAAGGCGACCGGAGTGACGAGTTTGACAAATCAAATTCCTAAAAATATTTAAATACATCAATGTATCTTTATAATACCTATTAAATTAGGGGGGAAAGTTAAAATGGTGTAGAGAAAACAATAGCGTCAGCAGAGGGTGTCAAACACGCGACCTGCGACGGCAGGCAAAAACACCAGTTTCTGCCACTGCGGCTTCTACGGCTCGTACCTCGAGAACAAAAAATCCGGAGAACATGCGGTTTGCGCCCTCCTTCATTTGAAAAATGCCCCCAAAACATATATTTTTTTCGTGAAAATTAAAAATTAGACCCTTTTAGCCTGCCCGATTTGAGATGAAATCACCCATATATATATATATATATATATATATATATATATATATATATATATATATATATATGTACACGGGACGAGACAAATAGTGGGAGGATTTCTGGAGCACAAAGGAGCACGTACCCCGTGACACTAAAGGCCCGTTCACACGATGCATTTTTCTCGCGCATCTAGTGTCGCGAAACGTAGTTTCGCGAAATGGTTGCGCCGTCTGAACGAGTCCGAAAAGGACGCGCGCATCTAAAAAAAGTTGCGCGCACACCTCGCTTCTGGAGCGAGCTTTTGCTGAAACTTTGCCGAGTCCTGTCAATCACTCTGAGGGCGCCGCCAATGGCCGCTCAGAAACGCTCTCACGTGGCCTTTGAGGGGGGAGCTAGTGCCACTAAATAAGCTACGCTTCAGAGTAACGACACTTGCCCATATTGTGTCTTAAAATCATGTTTGCCAGTTATCTGAAGCTTTATCTGAAATCACGGGAAACGCTTTTCCGCCCTCCATAAATGTTTAAACAGTTCGCGACAGAGGAAAGCAATATTACATGAGCTTCCTAACACAAAATCTACAGCTGAGGAAGTCACACTTTTGAATCATGACTATCGGCAGTTGCGTCTGCTCTGCATACCCTATTGAAAAAGGCCAATATGAACTCGGCTTATTGGAAATATTGTATTCCACTGAGGTTGGTGGAAACCAATGAAAACTTATTGTTATCCGATTAACCCAATACGCGCGATGTGAATTCATATCGGAGCACAATAACCCGATATAGTATGCGGTTATTGGTATACAACAGGATATTGGAGCACAATATCCCGATATAACTTGCGGTTATTGGTATACAACAGGATATCGGAGCACAATTTGCCGACAGAACTTACGGTTATTGGAATAGAATATGACATCGCGTGCATTGGGGACCGACATGGACATACTGTGCGGCCACACTGGCCACACGATATATAAATATCGTTCGTCGATCACGGGCCCAGAAAGAATACAATATGATATCCCGTGCATAAATCTCAGAACGAATTCCAAGTTACCAACATGAATTACGTCGGCATCTACCGCGGACTAAGAGGAAACGTAACACAATATTGATCGTCCGTGAAGCAACATGCGGATATCGGTATGCCCACATATGCGACATCGCGTGAATGATATCGTAAACCAGCAGGAGTTACCCTACGGCAATACGAGAGAGAACGATATCGGAGGTGGATGCACACAGAAACACGAAAGTTCCGCGTTGCAAACACATTCACATGGATCGAAAGCGCAAGTACTACGTACGGCTGTTGGTACGGCACACAGTACAGACAGCCTCGCGCGCTTGAAATGCTAGACAACCGCCAAACCATTCAGCATAACTAGCTGGAACACCCGGGACCTACCTTTTATTGAGAAAGCCCAATAACGACGTGCTTATTGGAGTGATCGTTTTCAAACAAATGTTTATTGCAGTTGTTGCAATGCAACATAAGTTAGGTTCCCTGTGTTGAAACCCAAATCGAACACGATGCGTGACAATGTCAATTCGCACGATAACATCACGTGCATGTAGTTGCTTCTTACCCGCATATTTATCGATATTGACCCACCTTTCTGGGTAATCCTACGTCGTACAGAAAGTCCACGACCACATGCGAGCACATTTCACCCACCACTCTTGATCGCCTGTTTCGCGAGATGCGCAAACTGTAAAAAACGACGTGAAAACTACGTGCATTTGCGCCATCAAACGATACGTTACAGACTCGTTTTTTTGAGAAGGCAAGTTTCCATTGTCAACCCGCGCGCGCGAAAGCTCGAGCTTCGGAAACAGCTCGCTTTGGAGCGTTCGGAGGCAGTAGGCGGTTCGCTTCGCCGCGAGCCGTCGAGCCTGCGCGCATGCGCTGCCTGCGCTGTAGCCCATCGAGTCAGCGACTCAGCGAGCCGCCGTCCGAGCCTCCGAGCCCAGAGGCCCCAGCCCCCCAGCCGCCCCAGCGGCCGAGCCAAGCCTGGCCGAGTCGTTGACGCCAACTGCGCAGCGGCGCAGCGACCGACCCGACGGGACGGCGAGATTGACGGATGACAGTTCATCAAGTTCGTCGCGCACTTTCCTTGTGGGCTCCAAGTGAAACCAACGCACTTTCAATCGCTTCGAAAGGTACGTATGCACGACTTTATTGCTTGTACCATTGAGTGCTTTGATATACACAGATCAAAGTGTACACTAAAGGAGGGAAAGGAGACATGATGTTTTGAAATCGCAGCTTATTTGAACGCACGTGTCCCCTGTTGAAAGCCTCTGGCTGTGCTTTCTTGCAGGCGTTCTTTCGACTGCGTGTACTCCGATGTAACGTCAGTCAGTGTTCACGCTCGGCTAGCTTCGCTATCTTGTTATCTCATGTGCCAGATAGACGTAAAAACCAGCGTATTGTCTCTTTCGGATATTCAACCTCCAGCCCCCCGGCTCCCAGCGTGCTTGCCGGCGCTAAGGCTCGTTGGGCTCGTTCGAACAGGCATTGTTTGAAGCTGACGAGTCGCCGAAGTGTTACCGGAGCTTCTCTTTACGAAAGTGCGCGATCGACGCTCGGCTCTGAGCTCGTACTTTTTTCTTCCCTGGTAGACTATGAGTGCCGACCACTGATCTGTGGTGCCGAATGGCGCCGAACGAAGTTGAGAAACGCTAGCGAGTCAGTCGTATTTTCGTGACGCCGCCCAACTGCTCTGCTACCGGCTGTGCTCAACAAATAATGTAAAAAGGAAACAACAAAAAAAAAAATTTTTTTTGTTGTTTTTCATTTCATTTAACGCAAAGTAAATCGCGGCTGTACGTTGGTTGACTCCCGATTACTGTCTCTACATGGTAGATAGTCTCATTACAACAGTGTCTCTTTGGTGTGATCTTATTCTGATATCGTTACATCTTGCTTTTTCATCTTGGCGCACTTCTAGACGACCTTCTACACGTTGCACATCTTGTCGACATGTCGCTGGTGTTTGAGACAAATTGGAAGTCACTGTTTGCTCACTCCTTGGTGCACATAATTCATGTTCAACATCAGGTATCTTAAGGAGGCGGCATGAAACCCTGGAGTTTGTTCAGAGGTACCTCAACATACTGTATTAGAGTGCCGTTTTGTGTGGTGTAGTTTCATACAAAACGAAGTTGCACTTTCTTTGCAATATACCCTATAATTGTTCACTACAATTAGAGTTGCAATGAAACATTGGCCACAAGAAATAACTCGGCCAACGCGGCCGAAAAATTCCTCGCATAATTTTCTCCATTGGTCATTTTGGACGTTGACAAATTTTCTTGTGAGTAATAAGTGTTATGGACATGTGTTTCGTCTACTTTTCGTACAGACACCTCAGTTAGATAAACCCCAGCAAATGCAGCAAGACAGTCTCATGGGGTTACACGAAGGATAACGGCATTCCTGCTCGAGTCCAAGTCTTGTCACCGAACTTCACTGAGCGTAATGGTACATTCCCTTTCCTTACCTTTTCCCTCTAAAATGTGTTTTTCTGTTGTTGTTGTTGTTGCTTTTTTTCTTTTGAAAAAAATGTTAATACAACGTTTAAACACCCGATGTTGTTTATTTTTTTTTTTTCTAAAATATGTAGTACATCGTTTAAACACCCAAGCGTTCGTAAATGGTCTCTGTACAAGACAATAGGGTGTCTTATACTCCATTTCATACATAGTGTGCAACGCTGTCAAAGGTACTGAAGTGGTGCGCATAAAAAAATAGAATAAAAAAAATGCGTTACTCCGCGCGTTTCGTGGACGAGTGGTAGAAGGCACTGCTCTGGTGATACTGACCTCTCAGTGGCGGTGGTATGAACCCACTTGACGCGCACGTAGTGTTTTTTTTTTTTTTTTTTTTTACATAATTTTTGTGCAAGATTGTGCGCATTGCCGAACTGCATATTTCAATTCCTCCTCTCTTGCTTTTTATTTATAAGTCGCCGAGGAGCCAGATTGCTACCATCTGCTCTGCCGCTTTGCAAGTGTTATTTGCCTCCGGCACAGAGTTATATTTTTCTTTCGTGCAGTGTGGAATGAGGAATCGCCCTGATAGCAGCCTTGTCCCAAAATTTATAATAAGACATTCATCCACAGTAGTTGCAGCCTGTACAATTTATTTTGAAATAGCTGTCAAGGGTTAGAATCTCCCTCTCAGAGTACTTGCGAGGCACCTTCAGATGAATGGCGTGTGTGAACTCATCATGCTTGACGGTCCCCGTGCTCGAAACTTTCATTCCTTGTCTTCGCTTCGGGGACGCCACCTTTCCAGATAGGCACTGCGCCTTGCACTTAAACCAAAACTACAGTCTAAGTTTGAAATTTGACACCTTAAACCACTAGGCCCCCACCCAATTTTATTTCCAGGTTGTTTATCGAGGTATATGAATTTCGTTTGCAGCTGTCGGCTGCAAGAGAGATTGCCTTATTTTCATTTATTTTACTAGCCCCACCAAATATGACAATTGACAAAGAATAGAACCTCGTTTGGCGGCCGAGGCACTGTGCTTGCATCAAGGCAAACTAGCCTGGCTTGGTAGGCTTATATTTTGTTTCATCACCCGTTTAGCATTCTGTTGTCGCTAGGTACCCTTGGCAGTAAACTCTGCTAAATGGGGCAAAATATATATATTTTTTTAGCAAATATGCATTGTTTTAGCAAAATGAGCTACACTATTTCACTAAGGCGAAACAGAACGAGCCTCTCCACCTGGGTCTGTTTTTATCTCTTGCAGACACTATTTCCTGCTTTTTGTGGTTTGTATCAGACTTTTGTGTCTCTGTCCGGCCAAAGCATCTGTGTTAGATTAAGACTGGGTTCTTTAGGATATGTGCAGGTATTCTTCGCAGCAAATGCTTGCCAATCAGGAACACGAGTTCGCTCTCGGCCACCAAGAGCAAATAATTTAAATATATAAGTTTTGTGCTTCATTCCTCTTGGATGCCATTTCCTATGTGTAGTGGTCTTGCATTAGTATTTTGTTGTCTCTCTTCTGCAAAAACACCCAAGTTTGACTAAGATTGAGTTCTTTCTTATACATGCAGGTCTTGGTGGCAAGCACCAGCCAATCAAGGCCAGAAGTTTGCTCTTTGCCGCTCATGGCAAGTGTTTTCAAGGTGAGTAATTGATGCCTATCCGAGTTATCTGTTTCATTCCTCAGAGACACTCTATTTCCTGTCTTTATAGTGGTCTTGTGTCAGGCTTTTGTGTCTCTGACCAATCAAAGCATCTGTGTTAGACTTTGCTCTTTAGGATATGTGCAGGTATTCTTCGCAGCAAATGGCTGCCAATCAGGAACACGAGTTTGTTCTCGGCCACCAAGAGCAAGTATTTTCAAGGCAAGCTATTGCCTGCCTATATTTTATTTATTTATTTATTTATTATTTATTTATTTATTTGGTGATACTGCAAGCATTCTGTAGAACGCCGAGGCAGGAGGTGTACAAAAACAATATTCAAAAACAAGCGGAAGTAGTATAAACAAACAGGCAGAGCCACTACTCAACAAATTGCGACAGTAGTGCTTCACTAAAAGTATCTAATGATCTCAAATTTACAACACTTTCAGGAAGCTTATTCCACTCACACGTGGTTCTAGGAAAAAAGGATGCTTTGAACAAAGTGGTTCGACATAATGGTTCGACAAGTGTTGATTGGTGTTTGCCTCTCGTGGCCCTTGTTTTTGTAAATGAAGTGTAATCACAGAGGCGCGTTCGCAAATTACCTTGTATCAGATTATAAAGAAACTTCAGCCGTTCTGTTTTTCTCCGGGTTGCTAAATCACTCAATCCCGATCTTGGGCACAAATCTGCAACGGATGACATAAAACCATAACGGTTGTACACAAACCGCAGTGCTTTTTTTGCACAGTCTCTAACATATCAATTGACAGCTTTGTATGAGGGTCCCATACAACACATGCATATTCTAGCATTGGTCTTATGATGGTTTTATAAGCAGTCAGTTTAGTTTCAGGTGAACACAGGTTAATATTTCGTTTCAAAAACCAGAGCTTCCGCATTGCTTTATGAGCCATAAACTCAATATGTGCACTCCATGACAAATCAGAGGTAATTAAAACTCCGACGTATTGATATTGTTTAACAGTCTCGAGTGGTACTCCATTGATAGAATATGTAAAAAACAAAGGGTTGTTCTTCCACGTCACGGCCATTTGAACACACTTTTTACAGTTCAGAACCATATTCCATTTTATGTACCATGCATGAACCAAAGATAGACAATAATTTATTTTTCTTGATCAGACAGGTTGTTTAGCTTAGCAAATAAAACTCAATCGTCAGCAAAAAATTGGCTTTGTACAATGGGGTGGTGTATCCTTAAATTGTTAATTAAAATTAAAAACAAAATCGGCCCAAGGACTGAGCCCTGGGGCACGCCCGAGAAAACGGGGGACTCGGGGGGAAAAAACAGAGCCAACACTAACATACTGCGTTTTGGGTTTTATTCCTCTTGGATGCCATTTCTTAAATGCAGTGGTCTTGCATAAGTATTTTGTTGTCTCTCTTCTGCAAAAACACCCAAGTTTAATTAAAACCGGGTTCCTTCATATACATGCAGGTCTTGGTGGCAAGCACCAGCCAATCAAGGCCAGAAGTTTGCCCTTTGCCGCTCATCGCAAGTGTTTTCAAGGTGAGTGATTGATGCCTATCTGAGTTGTGTTTTTCATTCCTCACAGACACTCTATTTCCTGTCTTTATAGTGGTCTTGTGTCAGGCTTTTGTGTCTCTGTCCGGCCAAAGCATCTGTATTAGACTAAGACTGGGTTCTTTAGGATATGTGCAGGTATTCTTTGCAGCAGATGGCTGCCAATCAGGAACACGAGTTTGTTCTCCGCCACCAAGATCAAGTATTATCAAGGCGAGCTATTGCCCGCCTATATGAGTTTCAGCATTTGTCAAGGAGTGCAAAATCAAAGCCCGTGGGTTGGCCATTGCAAAAATGTTGACTCGGAAGCACATTGGGAGGAAGCTTTACAAAAGTATCTACCTGCCTCTACAAGTGAAACCGAAACTAAGAATGTGGGTTCCATTTGAAAAAAAAGCAACATTGTCAGCCCGAATTAACTCGGGGACCGCACGGAGCAAACAAGGCACGGTGCGAGTATGCTTGGTTCAGGCTTTTGTGGGGGTGGTCGATGACTCGGGTGTTTTCTAAAAAGTTTTTTTTTTTTTCTAAAAGTGTGGAGGTCGAATATTCGGGGATGGGCCTTGAGCCGGGATGTTAAGGTAAAAATTTCATCCACATGCCAGGATTCATCTGCCTTGTCCCCCTAGCGAGGGGGACAAGGCCTTCAAAGTTTTGGGTTCGCAAAAGGGGTGCATCAGTATTGACGTTTTGTTTTACATCAGGCCTCTCATTTTAAAACCCACTATAAATTACATGCCTAAAATTCGTTTGGGTGTACTTCCTCCCAACAAGTACACGGTTCTGTCTCAAAAGGTCTAATCTGATGTTGACCGCACCTCAGGTCTCCACCGATGATTCATCAGGACGAGACCCAACCGGGACACTAGGGAGGAGCGGCTTAAGCAGGGGAGGCTACATATACGACAGCTTCTTGCGGACAAGAACCGAAAATAGATAGACGGTGGGTTTTTTCATTTGCTTTGCCTTTTGGCGTGCACATTATGTTTGTTATGTTTCAAGATTCCTGCAGAGTTCAATTTCAACTATTGTAAAATATCGAGCATGCACCCAGATCGCTGAAGCGCCTACCCTCTGATTCGAAACGATCCGCAACTAATCAAAGGGCATACCAGACACCCATCCACCTGTTTTCAGCAATGCTCAAAATATTAAAAGAGCATATCAAGCGCCAGGTGCTGTGGCGTCCTTGCCATAATGGCGCCGGTCGCAGAGCTGGCAGATCCGTGACTGGCACAAGCCATGGCATGGCCTTTGGGAACCAGGGAATCGAGATTAAAGAAGTAGCACAGAAATTCGAGGCGAGTGGTGGAGGTGAGCAGAGTTAACAAAAAACAAGGATGAAGGGAGTTCCGTTGCATGCGCGCATGTAACTCTGAATGTGCTGTAGTTGGCTACTCAAAAAAAGTGTTACTTGGACGTAACTAATCGCAAATCTCTCTTGCAGTTTCCACGACCCACAAACCAGCAGGGGCCAGTTCTCGTTCAAAGGTGAGGATTCTAGATTTTCTAGATTGCTCTGAAGCAGCAATACTGCAGCCAGACAAGCGGTAGGGCATATTTAATTGACAGAACTCAGAACGATTGGGTACGCTTTCACTGAAGCTTGTTTTGCTGCAATACATGTGTTACGGCATATTTAATTGACGGAGCTCAGAACGACTGGGGACGTCTGTCTGGCTTCAGTGTTGCTGTAGGCGACAAAACATGTGCACGGTTTTCTCACAGGGGGCATATTATGTCGCGCACATGTAATTTTGAATTTATCCGGCTTAGTGTGCTGTAGGTGGCTGGTCAAAGAAATTGGTACTTGGATGCAACTAATCGCAAATCTTTCCGGCAGTTTGCACGGCCTAAGAGCCAGAAGGTCCCAGTTTACTTTTCCTCAAAGGTGAGAATTCCAGATTCCCGAAGCAGGAATACTGAAGCCAGACGACTGGTACAGCATTTTTAATTGACGGAGCTCGGAACGACTGGGGGCTCCTGCATTGCAGCTTATTTTTCTGTAATACACGCGGGCGACATTGACATGTGCCCAGTTACGTCGCAAGAGGATATCTATGTCCCGCGCATGTAATTTTGGATCTTTCAGACTTAGTGTACTTTACGTGGCTACTCAAACTGCTACTTGGACGCAACTAACCGCAAATCTCTCTTCCAGTTTCCACGGCCTACAAGCAAGCAAGCACCAGTTCGTTTTTCCTCAAAGGTGAGCATTCCAGATACTCTAGTTAGGTGCGAAGCAGGAATAGTGAAGCCAGACGAGCGGATACGTATATTTATTTGACCGAGCTCAGAATGACCTGTGGCAGTGGCATTGAAGCTTATTTTTCCACAATCAAACACAGACATAATTTTGAATCTATCCGGCTTGGTGAAGGATTGCTACTTGTCGCAAACTAATCACAAATTTTTATTTTGCAGTTTCTATATGGCTACAGCTAGCAGGTGCTGTTTTCATTAAGGTAAGGATTTCACATTCTGTTTTCAAACATCAAGTTTTTGAATGAGAGTTCTAAACAATTTACTTTCTTTTGCAGTAAATGCCAGATCCTCCAGTTCAGGAATATGTTAAATATATTTGGTATGGATAAGTCCAGTGTTTTGCTTCTTTATTCACAATTTGACAACAGCAACATTTTTTTAATTTATCACTCAGAAATACACACAAGAAGAGACTGCGTTGCAGAGAAATGTTGTGCTGAACGTGATATTCCAGCTCGTTTATAGTTTTATTGGTAGCCGATATATGTTGGATTCCAATATCCATAATACGCTGAGTATATTGGAATCGTAAACCCTTATTGGATCTCCATACGACACATGGGGATCCAATAAGGGTTTATACGGTATTGGATTCCAATATTTTCAGCGTATTATGGATATTGGAATCCCATTACAAATCCTTATTGTAATACAATACAATAAATGTAATGTTTTCCAATACACTGTCTATATTGTATTGCAATACAATAAAAAGATATTGTTTACCAATATCCATAATACGCTGTTTATATTGGGGTTTTCCAATAGGGTACGAGCCAAAATGGCGGCGCCCACAACAATGCCGGGGAACGGAGTGCCGATACTCTAAGCGCAGCTCATTTAGTGGCTCTAGGGGGAGCGAGCTGTTTGAGAAGACCACTTCACTGCCGGTGTTGTAGCCGAGCCAAATCCGAAAAAAACCGAAACCACGAACGATGGATACTGCCGGCGCTTCCGCAAGCACGTCAAGCACCACTGAAGGAAACGTGAGTAGCATATCGGAGAAAAATCCAGCGATGGACGAAGACGTAATTGGTGATGATGATAATTCGCGTCTATTTTTAGTCATCATTAAGAAATAAAACCTTGAGACAAGGAAACAAAAAGTGACGTACACAGTACCGTCTCAAAACCAGCACAGCGTACAGCTCTCATTTACTTCCACGACAGTCTTCTTCTTTGTCAACCTCCATCCAAATTATACATATTCAACAGTAATTAAACTAAATGGCAGTAAATGACAATTCAACCACTAGTAAGTGACAATTTAAGAGTAAATTAAGTAAATGGAAGTAAATGACACGACGCTGAATGGCTAATGGTGATGATGATGATGTTGGCTTTTAACTGAAGCGCCACTTCATGGTCAACACCCAAACTATTTTCGCGAGTCTAAACGTCATCGTTGTTGCACGTGAAGTAGTGGTACATGTGAACGAGCACATTTCGCGAAACTTGAGTGTCGCGAAACTGTTGCGCGCCTAAAAGATGCATCGTGTGAACAGACCTTAAAGGGATACTTCAACGAAATTTGAAATATTCCCGTCGTGTTCAAAAATAGGTTGAATATGATCCACAATATCCGTAAATGACAATTGCACGTTTGTATTTTGATCCTGGTGGCTGTATTTTTCGTTATAAACGGTCCACTCTGGCAAGCGCTCGGAGAAGGCCCAGCTTAGAGCACGTGACATCCAACGCAATCGAGACGTAGGTCGTCTCAAGGCGAGCAAAGCTACGGCGAGGCTGACGTCGAGAGGATGGCCTAGTCATTCCAGCCACCGAAGCGGCTGCTTTTGTACGAATTTCGAGTGACGGGTTAATCTTCTATAATCTTCTAGGGGGACAATAGCGACTTCTGCGACACCCAAAAGGGATTCTCGGGAAGAGGGGAGTTCCTCCTTCCCCCCTTCTCTCGTCGTGGCCGGAGACGAGACAACCTCCGTCACTAGCTGTCAAGGTTCCTAGACGAGCATTACAAACGAGGCGTTAGCGACATCCACCAGGTGCTCTTTGCTAATCGTTTAATTCGTTTTAAAATTCCTTTTCGAGACTTTTTTACCAAGATATTGGTGTGTTCCATGTGATACTGCTCTTTTGGACACATATAGACCAAAAAATGAGCGCCGAAATTTCGTTGTAGTATCCCTTTAAACGTTGTACCGCGTTCCACGCGGCGGCGTGTGTTTTTAGAACAGCTTCGATTGGATCCATTTCGTTTCTTGTGCATTAATAAGACAGGTAGGAAACGTCAGAAAGGAGGAGGAGGAGGACAAAACATATTTATTAAGCGTTTTACGCTGTGGGGTGGATCCTCAATTCAGGTACCCGTGTGCCGTCCTGGCTCGATCGGTCCTCTCCACCAGCAAGAGCTGATCTTGAGGGAGGGAGCTGGACAGGAGTGTCTCCCACTGCTCGGGGGTAGGGGAAGGAAAAGGGGGTGACATGTTTGGGTTGTTGTCGCACTCCCATATGATGTGTCTCAGGGTGCCGGGTTGGTTACAGAATTGACATTGGGCGTCGAATTGTGTGGGGAATAGCAGGTGCATCCTAATTGGATGGGGAAATGTGTTAGTCTGTAGTAATCTGAGTGTAGTTTCCCGACTTCTCGTGAGGGAAGGCTGTGGTGCGGGTAATGTTCTTCTGTTGAGCCTGTAATGTTGTGTAATTTCTTGATAGGTCGTGAGGGGTGTGGGTTCCAGTGTCTCCTCCGTGGCCTGGTGGGCGAGGTCTCGGGCCGTGAGATGGGCGTGTTCGTTGCAGGGTGTCGAACCGGAACCGAACCGAACCGAAAACCGGAACAGAACCGTTATTTTTAGCCGAACCGGAACTGAACCGGAACGGAACCGGAAAAAAATATAACGGTAACCGGTTTAAAACGGTTCACGGTAATTTTTTTTTGTTAGTATTACAAATTTATTATTTGGGAATAAAAAATTGGCACGTGAATTCCTCTAAGTATTGATCAAATCGTCATATACAGAATTCCAATGTATAATAAATCCTGTTTTCTTGCGGCGCTTTCTATTGGCACTATGAATAGCCATGTGTCACATCGTCACGTGACGTCATAATGTCAAGACATGCTGTCAAGTAATGTCACATCACGTGACCCCGTGACGTCACGTGACTCACCGCGTAAAGTCGATTCAAATTGAGGACGTCGATAGATCTATTAACGTTGTTGATACCGTGACGTCACATGACATCACAACTTCGCACTGAGAGTCCCGTGACACCATGATGTACCCGATTGTCATGATCCCGAGTCAAATGCTCTGGTTCATGACAACCAGTATCGCCAAACATTCGGGTAACGGCTCGTGTTCAACTCAAAGATTATGATGGGCCCGAGTCCCACTAGAGCTAGGAGCAGAAGCAAACGAAAGCGACAAGCCTCAGACACATGCCGCATGTTCGCGATGGTACCTTTATACGGCTTTGAGTTTTTCGGTGCTCGCGAAGTTAGCAGGAGTGTTTACAAGCCTGCAAATGGTACCATCGTGTGCATGATACTCGTGTTAGAGCATAGCCTTCTTTATTCTACAAAGCCTGTCAAATCGCGAAATACTCTGGTTTAAGGCTAGCCGCTGTCGTTTGTTTCTGTTTGTCGCTTTAGTGGGGCTCGGGCCCCATTATAGCCCAACTAAAACTATATCTGAAGATTAGCCCATGCTTCGCGTTGCCAACCCTGCTTATGACTATGATAAACACTGACGGTGCATATATTAGGATCAGATCACGTGGCTGATAGTTCTAATTGCGAGTTGAGGAGGGGAAAGCTGTTTCATTTCTTTCTTTCGACTGTCTTTCATTTCTCGGAGGAACAAACTAATGGATGCTTTTGCAAGTTATCAACGTCAGGGATTACAACTTGGCGGTATTTATTGAACTGAAGGTAAAAAAAATGCTGCACGGCCCATTTTACATGTATGCACACCATTGAGGCTCCCAAACATGTTTTCGTTATTGCTGAACTGCCTCAGAAAGTTGTACCGAGAATAGAAGTGTTAAAGGGTCTAAATGTGACGTATTAGTCCGACGTTACATGGAACTATTAGTGTGTACGTGAGGGATAGCTGAAAAGAAAGATCCTAGCGGTCTCACGGGGATAGCCAAACGTTGGCAGCCGCTCTAAGTCTCACAGGAGTGTCGTTCTCAAGTTCTCCAAGTTTCGACCGCCCTGTATTTTGTTTAACCTTCACAGTTCGGTGCAAAGTAAAAGCAAGGAAGAATTACTGTTAACGAGTGACACAGATATAATTGTCGAGTGAACACCACTCAATACGGAGCAGGCAATCCCTGAGGAATAAAAAGTATCTTGAGGAGCAACTAAAAAAAAGGGAGTGGGGAGGGGGGTAGTTTTAAAGCATACTGTGTCGTAAAGATTCCTCTACCGCGCACTTTCGGCGCAGACTAGAAAGCGTGGCCTGGAAACGATAGTGACAGATGGGTAGTAGTTGGTACAATTTTTATTTGTAAAAACACTCTTGCCAGAAAGAACGTTTTCGCCGCGCCAGATACTCGCGCCGTGTCTAACGACGATGCACCAACAAGAAAAATGTGTGCCTCTCAAATACATAGCTTGCACTGAGCGCGAAAATTTTGCAGCGTGCATTTTGCCCCATCGGATTTGATATTCTCAGCAAGAGCAACTCGCAATGACAACCAGTATCTAGTGCGATTACGTCACGTGCAAACCATGTTAAATACTTCAGCTTTCTGGTGAAGTGCGACGTTCGCAACACTAGCAGTAGACGTCCAAGGTGTAAAGTTGTGTAGTATTTATAGCAGTCTCGCGATGATATACGGCAGCCTAATGAAATGTTGCAGCACATGACTGATAAAGAACAGAGTCGTGAAGTAAGGTCCCAAAACAAGTGCACGTAAAACCTAAGATAACATTAGTAGTATCTCGCGACGTTTCGAGCTCAGGCAAGCTGATGCCCAAAAGTGACTTATATTAGGATTCTAAAATCTTCATTTGCCCTGCGAGGAATCTATGTTTAATTAGGAATATCATTTTATGCATTTCTTTGCATCTCTTTTTGCAGTAAAGCGTTGTGTAAGGGATTATTTAGAAAAAATTGCGTGTCATCTCCTTATTTCTGCACATTACGTGTATTTGCCTTGCGATATATCATGTGACCACAGTGTTTTTTTGGCATACCCTGCAACCCAGTATTTTACACTGCAAAACAGCTAACAAAAGCACGTTGCCGAAGACTCAACAGCTGGCGTATTTTCGAGTATCGTCCTTCCGTGTCGGACTCAGGCGGTTATGTGAACTTCATAAAGTCAAATTTATCGATGATAATACAAATATAGTTAATTCCTGTCTGAAGATTTGGCAGCATAAGTAGAAGATCCTCACCTCAAAGATATATAAGTAAATGCACTTTTAAATTATCTGAAAGATGTTCTGCAAATCTTTTTCGGCGCTTTTATCCTCTATAGACACGTTAGAGGTGATTTGGAAAAGCTTTAAATAATGTTGTTGTTTTTTTTATTTTGAAGCTAATTTAAATAACTATATGTGTTCCTCACGCATATATAACTTCTCAAATATATAGAAGTTTATTATTTCTTTTTTTATATGTTTTTATTATCGCCTTTTTTTACTGGAACGAATGATGGAACTATGACGATTGCACACTTAAACTTTCAGAAAGTGTCCAATTAAGTAGCTTCCGAATTGAGTAGAGCATGAAATCCCACTTTGTTCTATTTTAAAAAATCATCAATTAGAGAGGGTGATGCTTATTTGCAAATTAAATTGACCGGCATTTTGTCAAGAGCAAACCTCAGAACCAGGCTATGCCAGTTTATCCAATATAGAAAATGTTCGCATGGGTAAGCACTGTTTTAGGTCAGATTCGATCTCAGTACGAAGGTGCTCATAGGTTAGAGTGAACAATTTCAGCCACTCCTTTTCGCATGATTCGTCGCCCGCATCATGGTGCTGAGAGCAAACACTGCTAGTTAGAAAAAACAAGCATTGCGATTGTCGCTTAGTGTTTTTATAAAATATAGAGTGGAAGGACTTGTCCCGTGACTTTCGTGACATTTTTAAAATTATATTGCCTTAAGATCAGTCGTCTCGTCGTCATATATATATTGTGAAACGTATTCCGTAAAACACATTTTATGGTATATATGGCGACGAGGTGCCCATTTCATGATTTTATTCACTGTAATTAATTTCTTAGTTCAAGGGCAAAACCACGATTCAACATCTAATACTGCGATACAAAGTTGTACCTGTCACGGGTATTTTAGGCAACCTACTTCACTTCGCGAAAACATTTCGATTCAGGTTCAATGTATATGTGACTCTGGTAAACGAAGGGAGGTTGAGTCGTATAAACACGACGTTTGGTATGTTAATGGAGATTTTCCTTTCTTGTTGTGTAGGTATAAATAACAGAATTTTATAATTTTTTGTACCTGAAAATAAAACTGGATTGAACAAACGATAAAAAAAAAAGAGAACTATATACTGTAAACGACTTATTTTTCGTGGGCTCAATATTTCGCGGTTTAGGTCAAAGCTGAAGCTTTGGAATAATTCGTGGGTTGTAATTTTCTCGACGCGGTGGAATCTCACTATAAATTTCAATCTGTTTACATTTTACCGAAATTGTTCGCGGGACCCATTTTTCGCGAATTGTAAGCGATTCGCAAAATTCTCAAAAATAGGTCCTCGCAAAAATCAGATTGTTTACAGCAGTTAGTTTCATGGCCTAAATAGTGCCTATTGACCGAACAACGCAGAAAATATATTCTCAATTTAGCGGTTCAAACCGGTTCGAACCGGTTCGAACCGGTTTGAACCGTTATTTTTGCGCCCCGGAACTGAACCGAAAGCCGTGAACCCGAACCCGAACCGAACCGATAAAAATATCGGTTCGACACTCTGGTTCGTTGCCTCTCATGGAGGAGTGGGCTGGGGTCCACACAATGTCGACCTGCCTGTCCAGTGCCTTGTTTTCTAGGATACGTAGCGTGACAGGTGCCACCCAGACCGACTGGAAGCTACGGCATGCCTCTTGCGAATCCGTGATTATTGTGGAGGTTTTGGTTTGTGTGAGCTAGGCGAGGGCGATGGCAAGCTCTTCTGTTTCTTTAGCCGTTCCCCGTGGGACGGAGGCGCTGGTCAGGTACTTGTGCCCGTCTGTCACCACGGCCACCATGGCTCGTTTGCCGTTGTAGTTGGCTGCGTTGGTATACGTCGTCGTGGGTATTCTGGAGTATGTCTTATTTAGTGCTCTTGCTCTTGCTGCTCTGCGGCCCTGATGGTGGTTTGGGTGCATGTTTCGAGGGATTGGGTAAACAAAGATGTGTTGGCGCCACGATTCTGGGAGTGCCAGCGGCAGGGTCTGGTCCCGTGGAACCTGCTTGAGTTTAATCAGCAAGTTGCGGCCGGTTTGAGTGTGTGCGAGTCGTGTCCTTTGACTTGACAAGTGGCCCTCAATGAGTTCCCCCACGGTGTTATGTAGCCCCATACGAAGTAGCTTGTCCGTAGATGCGTTCACGGGTAATCCGATTGCCTGTTTCAGCGTCTTGCGTATGAGCACGTCGAGCTTGTCTTGTTCCGCTTTACTCAGGGTGACGTAGGGAGCAGCGTAAGTTATGCCCGAGAGGACGAAGGCTTGAACTAACCTGACCGTATCGCTCTCTCTCATGCCTCTGTGTCGGTTCGTGAATCTGCGTATCATATGCATGACTTGATCAGAGGTTTTACTGAGCTGTTGCACCATTGCGTCGTTCTTGCCGTCTGCTTGAATTAGCAAGCCCAAGATCCCGAGGGACTTGCTTGGCTCGATGTCGTGCCCTTCGAGAGTGACGTGGATGTTGTCGTCGTCCTTCTTGGTTCGCCGTCTCCTCACCACAAGAAGCTCGGATTTCTGTGGCGAGCAGGACAGTCCGCAGCTTTTTGCGTATTGATTCACCGTCTCGGCGGCGAGCTGAAGCGTGTCCTGCAAGCCTCCGAGGGAGTCGGTGCCCGTCCAAAGGGTGACATCGTCCGCGTAGAGGGCATGGCTTAAAGGGTAACTGCAAAGAAAAAAAAGTTTTTTTTTTAAATAGCCTAATTGGGACAAGCATGTCAAAAAACAATTTTTCCGCGAGAAAAAACATTTTTTACAGCAATATTTATTGCGTGAGACTGATTTTAGTTTGCGGCTATTTCGCCCGTTTTAAATCGCGCGCCACGAAGTTGTGATTATGTGACGTCAATCCCAAAAGGTTCTCATTGGCTAAGAGTTTGATTGACAGCTTAGATCTTGGTTGTTAAACCTTTGTTATTCGTTGCAATTTCCTTTTGAGCGGCATATTTTTACGTTTAAAGAATAACCCATGTGATGAGAGTTATTATTCTTTACAAAAGGTTTACAAGACGGGCACTTCCGTTTGGATTCAAACAAACAAAAGCTTCGCCATCTTTCATGGCCGCCGAAGTCTGCTCCCGCCTGTCTCGCCTACCTCGACTAATCGTTTCGCCGAAGTGATCAGTGTTTCGTCGTTTCGTGCTGACCCAGGTGCTTGAGTGAGACTTCTTGAAGTGAAGTAGTGTGTGTTTAGCAGCTGTCGCAGGTGTTAGTGATAGGAAGCGACGCGGGGTTTTGGCTTTCATAGCGCGGTTCTTTCGTTTTCCTCTTTGCTTGCTTAGCGTGCTTTTTTTTTTTTTTTTTTTTTGCTTGTTTGTGCGTGCAAATGCTGACTTTTCGGAGATGTTAGATGCGTGATCCCGACAGTGAGCCTTCCAGCAGCCATGTCGCCCCGAAAGGAATGCTATTTGGGTGGAGGCAATCGGGCGTTCGCGTAGCGACAAACGTGTCCAGTTACGTTCTCGTCATATCGCTCTGGAGGCCGTCGAGATTCGCCCCGTATGCACCTAACGTCCGCGACTAGACAGAAAATAAAAAAAGCACTATGTCCACTACATAAAAATGGTCTCAGTTCATGCATCTGTAGGCAGGTACGAAATCGTGCCCAAATTTATTCACACCGCACGATGCAACACGTCGCTGTGCAAACGCAGTCCAACACGAAGCATAAAAACGGCAGATTTAGGACAACAATGCGGAGTCCATTGTTCAATTAAAACGTAGTAATTTTGTTGAAAGCGCCCGCAGCTTTTTACTCACGGAATGCGTCGGGAAACTTCCACATTTTGAAACAGAACGAGGCAGATTTACTTTTAAGAACGCTCCCAGCGTCCTCCCGGACCAATTTGACTGGATCAGCTGACGACGACGGGACTTAACTGGTTGAACGTCAACCCCACAACAACCAATTTGCGCTCCGTGTTAGCACCGCATTACACACACCACAAACGTTTCAGCTCTGTCTCATCGCCGTGTTGCACCAAACGGAACGAGATCGCCGAAACCAACGCAGCGCTGTCGTGAACCTTGGCTCGTGGTTGCGCACTCGTGGATTCTGTGACTCCCTTCGCTTTGAAAGCGCGCACGACGATTACGAACGATACTTTCCATCTTCCAGGAACATCACAGGGGCACTTCTCCGGTCACGTCTTCGCTACATGTGCTCGCAAACCGCGTCAAACCCACCAAACCAAAAAAATACCACGGCCTGGCGTGGTTGCCAGATCTTGCCGGAAGTCGAGACGCTGCGTCGTTCAACTCCGCAACGCAAGGAGAGTGAGGGGCGGGGCGTACTCCTCTTCCGCGGGGGTCGAAAGAGCGGGAGTTTCAAATGTGGAGAAATTCTGACTCTACTAAATTACGTCCTGTGGCGTAAATATTGATAAAAAAAATATTTTTTTTCGCGGAACATTTGTTTTGTGACATGCTTGTCCCAATTAGGCTGTTTAAAAAAAAACTTTTTTTTTCTTTGCAGTTACCCTTTAAGTTTGGTATTCGTCCCAACTGCTCAGGGAGGCCCAGGAGCGCGATGTTGAATAACAGGGGGGACAGGACCGAACCTTGGGTAGTCCCTTTGCATCCCAAGTTGATGGGTGCTTTGGAGGTGATGTCCCCGATCTTAAGTATGGCTGTGCGGTTAGAGAGAAAGTCACTTATGTAGTTCTATGTCCTTTCCCCGCAGCCTGCCTTGACTAAGTTTCGGAGGATCGCCTCGTGTGCTACGTTGCCGAACGCTCCCTTCAGGTCTAGAGCGAGGATGGCTCTCGGGGAGTTACGTGTGGCTGGGACAAGGATGTCCTCTTTGAGTTGAATAAGCACGTCCTGGGTACCGAGGTGTTTCCTGAATCCAAACATCGTGTCCGGCATTTGTTGCGTTGCATCGAGGTGGTTCTGAAGTCTCTTCAGTATGATTCTCTCCATGATTTTGCCAATACAGGATGTAAGAGAGATTGGTCTTAGGTTCTCAATATGTGGCGATTTGCCGGGCTTTGGGATGAAGTGTACCTCCGCCATCTTCCATTGGTCCGGAATTTTTCCTGTCGTCCAGAAGCTGTTAAAGTGGCTGAACAGGGTATCCATGGTGCGGTCGTCTAAGTTGAAAAGGAGCTTATTAGTGATTTTGTCTCGACCCGGGGCACTATTCCGCTTACTATCCGCTATTGCCTCTCGTAGCTCGTACAGTTGGATATCTTTGTCTAGTTCTTGATTGGGCGATCGGTCATACGAAGGGGAGGAATAGACCTTTTCATTTCAGTAGTTGCCTGACCGGCGGGTAGAGGGCGCTGGCGCACTCGGCGCCATTAGGTTGCTTCAATTTGGCCGGTTTCGGTTTCAACGTACACACGATTGTGATGCTGTTTCATGCCACTTTCGATTAATTTTGCGATATGAATTTCTTGTAGCACACAGCGAATGAAACAATAGTATTGAGCCACTTGGCAAACCACGAAGTGGTTTCGAGCCTAAATTGCGATATTTTTTTACGAACACTATATGCGTTTGATTCCGGCCATCACTAATTTCGGCCAGGTTCGGCGGTGAAACAACTGCGCTGATGCACAGGGAAAAGTACCATTGTCCACGGCCGTACCCGCGGACACTAATTTCAAGAAGAAAAAAAAAATAAAGAGCAGGACAAGCTCCGCCTGCAGCGTGCGCTCGTTGCCTGCCGCCCTGCTTTGGCTGTGCATGCACGAGCGGTACGGAAGTAGATAGCTCGCGCTCAAGTCAGATATTGAACTGATCATCTTATATTGCAACAGACTATATTGCATGAGTGCTTAGTGAAAAATCAGGTCGACAACATGATTAACAATCTGCTGAATCACCCAGAACAAATGAACTGACAAGTTTACTCTGCGATGTTTGGTTTCCGTACACCAACCTTTTTTAACTTCGAGACTGGAAACGTTTTTTTATAATGACTAGAAAATTTTAATATAATCACGTAGATAACTAAAAAAATGATATTGTCTCGGCCTGTTTTATTTAAAGAAATTAAGTGCTCGAGAAATATTTTGATAGACCAGCCTGGGCTGACTAGAAAATTTCTTTAACTAAAGTACTCATTTACAGCATTTCAAAATATTGGCCTCATGAAATAAACTTTTTTGTTATGTGGAGATTTGCTTACGACGTTCTCAAGGTATGAGAATGGTGAGATAAGTGAATGCCAGACTTCAAATAAAGTCTGATATTCATCTTCCGTAAAATTTGCCGAATGAAATTGAAGGGCGCAAAAGAAATGATCGATAAGTTTGGCTGAAGTCGAACGCCAGGCGCCACCCAATGGACCTTTGTAGAAAGCTGTTCACTGATTTAAAACGATGCTCTTTCCACATTTTGACGTCGACACCGATTCGAAGTCGACAACCGGCTGCATTTGGGTGATTTTCATGCAGAAGGATTCTTTTCGGCGTCACATTTTGTGAATCATAGGCACTATCAAGCTGTCTGTGGCAGTTTCTTATGCGGGGAGTTCAAATATTTGTGTTGAAATAAATTAATTGAAACTGCATGGTTATATTAAAAAAAATGACTTAAGCAACTGAAAGACTATGGACATGGGACCAAGCACGGTATACAATTCCGCGGAATTCATAAATAAACCGATAAAGCGAATGCTTATATCACACACGCGATTAAGAATGTAAAACAGATATAGGCGTGATATTGCGAACAAACAAGTTGCCTAATGTTAAGGTACCATTATTTCTAGCATAAAAAATAATTCAAACTAAATGTTTGTTCCCGCGCCTTGTCCACTAGTTCCCTAGTGTAATCAAAAGAAACTGTTTTCGATCTGTTGGAATTACAAAACATCATGTTTTCAGGAAAAACATGTGGCTAATTACGCTGAGTGCTTTTGTCTTCTTCCTTGACACCAATGCCCACTCATATATATGATAACATTTGGCTTCCTATTGCAAATGTTTGGCCCTTATTAGTAACCAAACCTCAGTTCTCATACGTAATGGGTATTTGAACTCTCGAGGCTCTCTTCAAGTCATATATGTATTCAATGTGCGCAAGTCCTAACGCTGATTTCTGTTCCTATAAAACCTTTTCACACGTATCCCACTCGTCCACGGTAAAAAATATTCAAAACGTGTTACAAAATCAAGTACAGAAGTTGCGCGCATAATGATGTAATGCAGTTGCATGGTAAGTATAAGTATCGGACGACACTTTACGGAGTAAGGCAAGAGACGCGGTGAAACGCGACGAGAAACACGTATTCAACGCATCCGCCAAGGCGCGGACGGGCGAGCGGAGCAACAAGTTGAAGCAACCTAATGGCGGCCGCATCACGTGATTCCAAGATGGCAGCGCCCATGCGGCGGAGGGTGGAAAGGTCTATAGACTCTTCCCGTCGGGAGGTACTTCCTTGCCAGGTCCTTCGGGAGTTCTTCGCTGCTACCCGCGTAGGCATTGAGTGTGCGCGTCATGTTTCGGTTAGACTCTCCTCTACTTTTCAGGGGGTCGATTAAGTGCCGAAGCAGATGCCATGTTTTCTTTGTGGTCAGGGTGCCTTGTAGGCCGTCGCATTCTTTTAGCCAATTCTCCTTGCAAAGCGCAGCTGCGTATTCAGCAGCCTGTTGGTTTATGAGAGCTATGCGCTTCTTGAGCTCTCTGTTGTGTCTTTGCCGTTTCCATCTTCTTGTGAGGCTGTGTCGTGCTTCCCAAAGATGAAGTAGTTTAGGATCTACATACGGTGTTCTGTATGAGGTGGCAATAGTCTGAGTGTGCGTTTCGGAATCTTTTCAGGCCTCTTGGATCAGTTCTTCGTAGAGAGATTTTGATCGACGTCTTGCGAGTTTCTGTCCTTGCGGAAATTATCCCAGTTGGTTATGCGGGCTGAACCGATGTGGGCCTTGTAGCTTTTGTCCTTAATTAAAATATGGATTATGTCATGGTTCGATTCTAGGTTATCCTGTGTATTAGTCCAGGTAATGTCCAGAGTTCCTGCCAATAAAGTAAGGTCGGGGCTCGTGTCTCTGAATACGCTGGTGCCCGTTCGGGTAGGTGTTTGGGGGTCATTGAGCAGGGTTAGATGGTCCTGTTCGATGGATTCGACTATTGCTTTTCCTTTTTTGGGGCGTTAAAGTCCCCCACGATTAAAAGGGGTGAGTCCTTTGCTATTAATAGGGCTTCCCGAATAACTTCTCGTATTCCTGGTTGCTTCCGCGATGGCCGGCAATACATATTGAGTATGAACAGATTAGATTTTTTCTTCGTTGACTTCGAGATAATGTCTAGGAGCGTGTGCTCGCAGTACTTCTGCGTCGTGAGATGTTGCACTGCCGCAATGCAACCTTTTATGAGAATGGCTGTGGATTTTTCGGTTGGGTCAGCATAGGTGATGTATCCTGGAAGATGAGGGCTTCTATTTGTTTCTTGTAAGGCAACTATTTCTGGCTGAGGGTCTAGGGAGGAGACGTATTGCTGGAGTGCTCCCTGCTTGTCTTTTATGCCTCGGCAGTTCCACTGGAGAGCCACCGTACCGTTCGTGTTATTGTTTGGGCGAGTCGTCATATTGCTTGGTTGGGTCCTTGCTTTCCACCAGGGATTCTCGTTCGTACGGGGTGGGTCTGCGGCCACTGCGTGGGTTTACTGTTTCAAGGCGTTCAATGCGGATGGTGTGGCGCTCTATTTCTTGCTTAAGAGACTGTACATCTTGTTTTAGGTCACGCATATCTTGCTTTAGGGGCTGCACATCTTGGTGTACTGTTCGTATATCTTGTCGTAGGGCATTGTATTGTGCATCCAGGCGTGTGGTAAGCGGCTCCAATATGGATCTTATGGTTGCCTGAAACCACTGGGGTTGAGCGACTTGTGAGGCATCTGGCGTATGGACCTCGCTCGTCGCGGGAGCCTGGGGTGTTGTTTTTTGTGCGTCGTTATTTGGAGATGGTGGTGGTGGAACCACATCCATTTGTGTTTGCTCCCTCTCTGGCGGTTTGGTTTCTTGCGTTTGTCTGTAGTGTTCCTCATCTGGGCTTTCTATATTGTTTCTAGTCTAGCATGGAATACTGCTATTTGTGCTTTGAGTTGTGTGCATTCCGGACACGGTACGGGTATGGGTGAGGGTGTGGGTTGGACTGGTGCTGGGGGTTTAGGAGTACTGGGAGCAGTGGGAGACACAATTTGTGTCCAGCTGACTTGCTTGTTGTTGCTCTCGCGGGGCCGGGGTTCCCTGCTCCGGGAGGTAGACTGGGACCTTGGGCCCGAGCTGCTACGCCGCCTTCGAGTCGGGGTCCTGGAGCAGTCTCTGGGCCGCCCGCGTTGCGGTGTCGGGTCCCTCCGCACGGCTTGCTCTCTCGTCTGCCTCGCGAGCGCTCTCCGTCGGAGAACGTAGGGCTCAGAAAACCGCTTGGGACAGCCCCGAGCCGCCGTGAGGTGAGGTCCGTCGCAGAGGGTGCACAGAAGTTTGCATGTGTGGTCCTCGTGAGGGTCTCTGAGGCCGCACTGGTGGAACACATTGACTTTTGGTTGTGGACATGCCGTGGATCGATGTCCGGCTTCGTGGCATACGGTGCACGCGGGAATTATCTTTTTGTACAGCGAGACAGGGTACTCCTCGCCGAATAATGTCACGAAGAAGGGTACCTTTAGCCCCGCAAAGGTGAGTATTACCATCTTAGATTGGCCCAGTCTGCGGCAGGTGTAGATTTCGAACTGGCTTTGGTCAGAATTCGCGAGGATTTCGGCGTCAGAAAAGCGCAGCGGCACTCCCCGAACGAGTCCCTTGGATGAGTCATCGGGCGCCAGGTCATACAGGGTGACCATATGAATGGTGTTGCCGATCTTGAGTTGTTTCAAGTTTCCTAGGGCCTTGGCTGTATCTGAAGAGGGTGTGCTGATTGTGGCCGTATTTTGCGTGGCATCCACGCGAACCCTAAGATTGGCTTGGCGCCACGTGAAGTTGATCGAATTCAACAGAGCCAGGGAAACCTCGGCTATGTCCAGATTTGCAAGCTTGAGGCCGTCTTGTGGGCGCAGAACTAAGTTAAACTCATCGCGGGGAAGTGGATTGGGCCTGGGGGCGGCTTTGCGTACTGGCAGGGGAGTTGGAGGTTTGGACACGGCGGTTGGGCCTACCTCATCGTTGAGCTTGCGCTGGCGTCGCTTCTGTGCCTTGGTGACGACATCGATCCAAGTTGAGTCATGTTCTGAGGAGAGCTCTGAGTATTCACCTTCGTTGGAATCGTGGTTCATCGCGATATCCCCTTCGTCGTTTGAGTTTGGGCTAGGGGAGTCCGCGATGCGGCCCCCGTCGGCGGCGGACGAGCCCGACGTTGGGAGTAATCTTGCGAAGTTGGTCACAGAAAAGCTTCCACGCATACACTACAATGAGCTGAGTCGGCTGGTAGCGTTGAAGTCTGGCTGGAATTCGATTTTCCTCACAAATAGTTGAAAGACTGCGGAGCTCATGCGAAATGCGTCCACTCCGCCGTGAGACCTCGTCTTTCTCCCCAGAAAGCCAAGGTGGAGTGGTGCAGAGGTTAGCACACCCGATCGACCGGACATTGGGAGGCCCAGAGTTCAAATCCTGGCTCTGCCGTTTTTTGGCTTTCGGCGGGTTCCTGAAAACTTTGATTCTTTGATTCATATGATTAAGTACGGTTCATTCATCTGCACACACACACACACACACATATATATATATATATATATATATATATATATATATAAATGGCGCCGCGCCGCTCCTCTGCGGCGCGGCGCCTAACTCGGAATCGGGCGCGTGGTACCGCCTCGGAGATAGCGCTTACTGACATGGCACCTATCAAGCAAGAAGTTACGGCATCTCAACTGAGCGATAAGCTCAGCTGGTTATAAAGCAAGGTGCGCTGACACGGCGAAATGCCCCAGGCGGTATCTCGAGTTTCGGAATGTGTAGCAGACGCTCGTCAGCCGCCAGCGCTATCTCCGAGGCGGTACCACGCGCCCGATTCCGAGTTAGGCACTGTGCCTCAGAAGAGCGGAAAAACAGACATGTTTGAAGGCAGAGTAGGACGCGCATGCGCTTTTGTGTGATCTCTAAACCAGGCCACCCGCCGGCAGATGGCAGAGCGATGCGTTTCAGCCGCAGCTCGCACGTCCTGGAGACTTTTGTCCCCGACTGTACACGTGTGAGCTTTTGGAATAATCGGCGTGGAAGGTTCGGCGTGTAGAACATTCCGACCTCGAACAAGCAACACGGTTCTCGAATTTACCGGAACATTATTTTACAGAGTCAACAAAAAATGGTGCCTCCGCGGCCAGGAATCGAACCCTGGCTTTCAGCTTGGAAAGCAAGCGCGATAACCGTTAGGCCACGCGCGCGCTTTTTTTTTTTTTTATTTCCTTTTTTGTATTTTGACAACAACACTTGGTCAAAGAGCGCTTAAAAGACCGTCAACCTAGCTTCGGCTGACGCGGTCGGTTAAAATTCTCTCAAGGTTACCAGATTATTTAACAGTGGTAACCACTCACACCCGGGACAGTGTATCTTATAAGCGTCTCTCAGAGTGCACAAATTTTGAACAAAATAACTGCGAACTGGCTGTGCATCAATGTCAGCATGCCTTACAGCCATTCGACTTCGCCATATTGCGTGCAGGCCAAGGAGCATCACTATATCATATGGAAGTCCCTCCTCACAGTCTACAGACAAAAAACGGATTCCATGGGTTGTTAACGGTAGGTCTTTCTTTAACGTCCGCTGTAGAACGTCCCAAAACTCCCGTGTGTTCCCCTGTGGTCGACACGGGAGCAGCAAAATCATGCATTTCAGAAGACGTCTGTCACTGCTTACGTGGGGTGCTCACTCCAGCCAGTGGACACTTATTACGCGCGGGCAACGGTGAATTGGTCCAACCATTGGATGTGACACCATACCTCTGTTCCTTACAGGCATGTCCTACATCGTCGAATTGCTTGCGCTTTCAAACTGCGTCGCTGATGTTATTTTAGAATGTGACTTCCTAACGTAGACTGATGCCCTTATAAGCTGTGCAGCCGGTGAGCTAGAATTGAACGGTTACAATTCTGCGGAGGATCCGCCTAGTTCATCACCCCAGACCCTTCGTATACAGATGATCACCCCCTTGTGCCACCCCTATCCGCCGTCCTGGTCGATCTGAGGCCCGAGCCACCCATCACAGGAACCTATGCATTAATCGAACCTTCAAAACACTATTTCTGAAAAAAAAAAAAAAAAAAAAAAAAAAAAAGCCATTCTTTACTGCCTTGTGTCCACAGTGGAAGGCCACGTTCCTGTTTGCCTTACTAACACCTCTCCCTAACCGCAAATACTTCTTCGAAAGCACAAGCCGCAACTATAAACCGATATTAAGAACATATCATTGCCCCTTCACACACACGTATCGTCAACTGGTTGTCTCCAGACGTCTGCACGCGGCACTAGCGACATGATAAAAACAATGGTGGATGCCACCTTACCGGCCGAGAAGCAACACTCTTTGGTCACCCTTCTCTCAGCGTATTCTGATTTATTCGACTTCGACAGCCGAGTTGTCGCTCAAACGTCCGTGGTGCACCCCCGTATCGACACCGGGGATGCTTCTCCAGTGAAAAGTAGACCTTATCGATTCTCACCCATGGAGCGTAAAACCATCCCACATCACGTTTGGAAGTGTTGGAGAACAAGATAATTGAGCCCTCCTTCGGCCCTTGGTCGTCTCCCGTCGTATGCCTCGTGGGGCTTCTGCGTAGACTACCGCCGTCTAAACAAGGTGACCAAGAAAGATGTTTACCCGCTGCCATCGATGGATTCGCAAAGCGGCTACTGGCAGATACCTGTTGCTCAAGCTGACAAAGCGAAAACAGCCTTCATTACGCCTGACGGCTTTTATCAGTTTAGCGTAATGCCATTTGGTCGCTGCAACGCCCCCGCAATCTTTGAAAGGACGATGAACACATTGCTCCGCGGCCTCACTTGGAATGTATGCCTCTGCTACCTTGACGATGTCGTCGTCTTTTCAATGACATTTAATGAACATTTGCACCGCCTGAGACAAGTGTTTGATTGCTTCCGGTCCGCCCGCCTACACTTAAACTTCAAGAAATGCACATTTGGAACTCGACAACTAAAAGTACTTGGGCATCTAGTAACCGCTGATGGTATCCGCCCGGATCCTGACAAGCTTCAAGCCGTTTCGGAATTTTCTACTCCGAAAGTTCAAAAGGACGTCCGTGCTTTTCTTGGATTGTGCACTTATTTTTGCAAGTACATTCCGTTCTTTGCTCACGCCGCTGAACCTCTTAATAAACTCTTCCGCGCCAGCACCGAATTCGAATGGGGTCAATCACAAAACCAGGCGTTTGGATCCCTAAAACTGACTTTGACAAGGAGTCCCATGCTCGGTCACTTTACTCAATGAGCCGAAACCGAGATACGCACCGACGGAAGTGGACACGGCATCGGAGCAGTCTTGGCTCAGAATTCTGAAGGCACACAACGAGTTATGGCATACGCAAGTCGCACCCTCACACCAGCTGAGCGAACTTATACTATCACTGAACGTGAATGTCTGGCTATTTTATGTACCATATCAAAGTTCCGTCCCTATCTCTATGGTGTTCATTTTCGCATAATGACCCACCACCATGTCATCTGCTGGCTCACCTGTCTTAAAGATCCGCAGGCCGCCTCCGACGATGGTCCCACAAACTTCAAATTATAATTTTACCGTCTTCTACAAATCGGGAAAAATACATTTGGATGCCGATGGCTTTTCCGGACCGTTCCAGCAGCCTCTTTTCTCCAAGACTCGCGCATTTTCCCCGCAACGGCTCCTTTGACCCACGTTGACATTGCTGCAGCCCAGATAACTGATCTTTTCCTTAAGCCGATAATTGAACATCCTCTTGACACAAACTCACATCCACCTCATTGCACAGCACGCATAGCGCGTCTATTGGCGCTTCACAATGGCACGACGCTATTCAGGCAAAACTATGAACCGCAAAGACGTCCATGGCTTCTCGTCATTCCCCGTTCCCTTCATACACTCTAAACCCGGTAGCGGATGTATCCGCTATTTATCCACCACTTTTTTGCAAATTCGTGGTGGATATATTTGTGACGAATATATCTGGGTCCGCTTGAAAATGTTTTATCTGGGTTACCTTGGAGAACTTTTATCTGGGTCGCCTTGGAGAACTTTTATATGGGTCACCTTGGAGAACTTTTATCTGGGTCACCTCGAAAATGTTTTACCTGGGTCACCTTGAAAATCTTTTATATGGGTCACCCCAGATATTTTTTTACCTGGGTCACCTGGAAGACTTTTTATTTGGGTCACATTAAATACTTTTTTATCTGGGTTGATTACAGAATAGTTCACCGCTACGAACCTTATTCGATACAAATTAAACCCTTCTTTTAGGGTTACTAACGTCATTCACAAAGCCTTGAACATATGTTTCCAATATAGTGATGCAGTCAACAGCAAGGATAGTATGCATTCAAGTGTTGAGGACGGCGCTAGTGACGCCAAAAATGAATGGAGCTGAATTATATCAACAGCTAGAACTTTTTTTGCACCTATAGCACGGGGTTATCTAAAAGCTTCAAGAATACGTGAGAAGCAAGAAATAAATAGTACGATTTTTCACATACGATGCTATATTTTTGCATCTAACATCATGAGAGAAGGACATGCCTCGTTGCTAGATTAGGTCATTTAACAGGCGGCTGTTGGCAGTGAGCGCATCGGATCGTTCCATGTCACCTCAGACACAATATGTTACTCTATGTAAACTCCGGGACACTGTGAGCACGGCTACATCAGCAATTTTTCGTACCAGTGCTTTTTTTGTTTTCCACTTGCGACAAATTGTGTGAAGAAGAAAGGAGCGATTAAAGATATTTGTATATGCAGATTGCAGATACATGCTCTAGCCACTTTACCACATAATCATGGCATATATTTAGGCAGCCATTATGACATTCCACAAGCTTTCGTATGCACCCCACTTTACTACTAAAAGGGGAGGAAAGGGAAGAAGCATACAAAAGCTCGTGCCACGTCATAATGACTTCTATGTGGTTAATATTTGTAGGAGTATCTCGAGTATGTATCTACAATCTGTGCGTAAAAAATATTTTTAAGCACTATTGTCTTGTTTACTCAGTTCTTTGGAAGGGCTGACAACCCTGGCGGAAGCCTCCTTTGGGGAGGGCATCGAAAAGTTTGCACCCTGTCATAATAACAGCCTTAAACACTACGGTGATTATGTAAAAAGGTAGTCAGAGTACATAGCTACTATTAGTGTATATTGAAATATTTTAATCACTATTGCTTTTTTACACATTTATTCGGAAGTAAAAAAACAACAACAAGGAACTAATACTTTATAGGGAAGTTTGTGGGTATAAAATATGAATGCTTAGGTTAGTGCGCCCCAAAAACCATTTTCCACCAAACTACTAGTTTTGAAGACAGCCCTTAGGCTTTAAGAGGGACAAAACAAAAAAAAACACAGCGATCGCGTGTTCGCGCAGTGTACTTAATCAGCTTTCTCGAGGCACCACATTACGATGTCTACCAATATGACTTTCAAATTCTACGACTTTTTCGGGTTTCCCCTATTCTATCGTAATTCCCTGCTGGGTTTCAAGGGGGAGGACGTATCTGGACCCTTAAGCACTGTTTATATGTGAAAAACACTGGTATATCTGGCGGCCAACAAAGCGTTGGCCAATCACTATATCATACTACCTTGTCAGTCTATTCTTTGATATTTCACCCAAAATAAATCTATTAGCGCGAGCACAAAGAGAGCACCTCATCTTAGTACGAGCACAAGGATAGAAGCTATAGCGCGAGCGTTTCAAGAGAACGCGATTGGAGTTCCAGAGATTTGCGTCGGCACGCCAGCCGAGTTGCATGCAATTATGCCACACCACACGCGCGTGATTTTCAGTCGCTCAGGGAAAGAAAAGCTCAATTTCCCGGACTGCGAGGTGCATATTCCCCGACTTTTCAAACTCGCCAAATTCGCTGACAATTACAGGTTTTCTGTTTGCCAGGCTGGTAGACAGCCTGTATACAAGGTAGATCATAGGGATCTTTAGTGTGTGTGTAACTGTTGATAGCAGGCACGTAGCCAGGGGGAGGCCCGTGGGCCCCCCCCCCCCCCCCCCCGCCCCCCCGAAATCATTCATTTTGCTGGAACCTCCTCTCCCCCCCTCACCCTCATACAGCATTTCGTCATGGGCGCCCCCGCCCCCCCCCCCCCCCCCCCCCCCCCCGAACCAAAATCCTGGCTACGTGCCTGGTTGATAGCCTGTTTGCATTAGAGAGGTACTGAAAAGTAAGGCATTAAACTAAACCAGCCAAAAGAATGTAACAAAAAGATACGTGAGGCAAAGGTTAAACAATGTGAAACATATTTATTTTCTCTTAAAATATTGGCACAGTGAATCCTGGTGCGCTTCCAGAAATTTTATATACGAATAAGGAAACGCGATTAGTTTCAAAAACTGTATAGTAACGTCTATCAAGCTTCTTCGCTCTTTCAGGCTGCAAAGATTTTAAGAGGGCCTTTAGAGGTACCCTTCTCCAAGTTTGGCGAAAGTTGGCGTCGCCCGCCACCACTATTTGGATTAGCGCCAGAAGCTGAGAAAACGCCACTGGGTAGGTTATGTTTCTTGCATAATAAACTCCCAGGCAGAGCAGCAGTGCTCGCTCCATCGATGTTGTCTTGAGGACGATCTTTTGGTCGCTTGAACACCAGATGACTTTTCGGTCAGTGCCAAAAAATAGTTTCGGCCCAGGTTCCACGACGTTGTCCTCTGGACATTCTAGCTGCGATATTGAATAAACGTTCCCACTCACTTATACCGTATGCAAAATGATCTTGTGAAGGATGAGTCGATTCATAATTTACAATAATATTTTTAAGCTAAATAGCAAACAATGTGGTTTACCAGACTGATGAGCTCAAAACGGGTGTTCTAAGGCCTCATATGGTTGTCGATGCTGACAAACGAGCTGGATTCATTTCCTTAGTCTCGTCAAAACACCGAACACCCTTTTAAGCCAGAATGGCACAATAAAGACGTCTCTCTCTCTCTCTCTCTCTCTCTCTGTCACCCAGTCGACGGGTTCACGCAGTTACGAAGACGACGAACTCTCGATTTTCCAGGCCGCGCGGACATCCGGAAACGCTTTAGAACGGGCCCCTATCGTTTCATCAAAACTCGTTTCGTGCGACTGCATTTCGTGGAACACTTTTCATAGACACTTTTTATGTACACACGTTTCGTCGACACTGCATGGTTTCGTGGAAGCTCGTTACGTGAACACATATCCTCCTGCGACAAAACGTCACAGGAGGATATCTGTTCACGAAATGCGACCGTAATACACATTGCAATGGACCGTCTCGAGGAGTTTCGACGAAACGAACGCGGAAAGCCTTACGATAAAACAATCTATCGTAGAAGCGTCGCACGTCAACGACTTGCCGATGACTGATTTCTCACCGCTTCAAAACGGGAGGCACTCACTTGATCGAATGACGTTTTAGCGAAAGCCCACGTTTCATCGAACGACACTTTAGCGAATAGTAGGACGCCGCGAAGCGGCGTTTTCGGGTGGGCCAAGTGAGTTCATATTTTTGTAATGAGTTGCCGTAGACCTAGTTCACTTCATTTCCACAAGCGCGAACGGATTCCAGAACACTAATTACTTAAATCCGCCAGACCTTCGCTAGGCGAGAAGACAGTTCATTTCTACAAACATACTTGCAAAATGAGAAGTAAAGAAATGAACTGTGAAAACTTACCCAATTCACGGTGCAAAACCGGGCGGTGCCAGCAATCGATGCAAGCACCGAGTGGAATGTCCGTGGCAAGCTGGACTAACTCTATCGTTCTAAAGTAGCGGTTGCACCAACACTCAGCACAGTTATCGCGTAAGGCGCCGCGGAGGTCACGACTTGTTGCCTCCATTATAGCTCCTTTTGTCTGAA